>NW_010123254.1:0-201 GCF_000699245.1 Pterocles gutturalis
GGGCTGGAGCTGAGCAAACTGGAGCTGAGCAAACTGGGGTGCAGTGGGCTGTGGGCAGAGCCCCCCCATCACCCCAACCCACAGCAACCTGCAACGCAGCCCCAGCTGCTGCAAATGGAACCAGTCGGGGCTTTGGGGCGCTGATTTTGGGCATCCAGCCACCCTTTTTGCTTTTGTAGCCCAAATTACACAGTGGGGGGG
>NW_010123254.1:360-968 GCF_000699245.1 Pterocles gutturalis
TTACACTCCGCGGGCTCGAGCTGGGTTTTTCATCCCCCTTCCCATGAAAGAGCCACTGTCTTCCCTCCCGGAGCTGGCTGCCACCTCCCCTCGCGTTCCTGCTCACGCTGGGACAGGAGCAGCCCCTGCGGGACCCCCTCCATGGGTCAAGCAAACCCTAAAATAGGAGTCGTGCTATTCCCATGGGGGTAAACCCCAATGCCGCACACCCCCTTGCAGAAACCCAGCGAGGAGAAGCCACAACCACCTCCCCCAGAGCCAGCACTGCGGGCTGGGGGCTGGCTGCCCCCCAAAGCGGGATGGCTGGGGGGCCTGTCTGGGGGGTCTGCATCATGCTCAGTGTGATGCTACGCTCCCCCCTACCCACCGCAAACCCCCTCCTCGCTGCTCCATCCCTCTCCCCAACACCCGGAATAGCAGCAGCTTGCACAACAGGGGCTGGACCGCACTTTATATAAAACTAAATTATAGCTTGGGTGTAGGGAGGGAGCCCAAAGACCCATAATTTCCCTGGCTGTAACAAGAGGTCCTACACGCAGGCAGGCACGGGCGGATGGGGTGGGGGGAGAGAGACCTGGGACACTTTATTATCCTCAATATAACATGAG
>NW_010123254.1:1041-4168 GCF_000699245.1 Pterocles gutturalis
CCCATCCACACCCCAGGGTCTGCAGGAGCCAGGGGGGGCTGCAACCAGCCTGGAGCGATGCTCTCTCAGCTCCCAGCTGCACCCACAGGTTCATCCATCTGCCTCAGTTTCCCCACAAGACCATCCTCTCCACGCTCCCGAGGATGCTCATCCAGCCCAGGGTACCGGAGCTCCCTGTGGCAGGGGGTTTGCTGGAAGTAAAGCTCATCCCCCTGCAGAGCCCTGAGGGATGCTCCTCCAGGAGTGGCGATTTTGGGGCTCAACCAAGAGGAAAAAAATCAGCAGCTCCAGCTCACACAGCAGCGTTGGCTGCAAATCCCAAGCGCAGCGGGAGTATCCAATCCCCAGAAAGGAAAAAACTCATTCCCATGGCCCTGGGAAGCCCAGGGCCAAAGAGAGAGGAGAAGGAAGCAGGCTGTCATTTATCTATAGGTGTTTGCACATAGGCGTGGTGTATAGGTGAATAATAACCACATGTTGCTGCATCCTCATCCTCTGTCGTGTCCCAACCCAGACCGGCCTGAGTCAGACCTGTGGCATTTAGTCAGCGCCTGGGAAAGCCAGACATGAAAACCCGGATGGCTGGGGATGAAGCCCTGAGTCAGAGGTACCTGGTGCAGAGCACAGAGAGTGCAGCTCCCACGCAGTCCCTGGGAATCGATCCGAGCCAGCGGGCTCAGCATAGCCAGGGGGATGCTCTGGTTCCTGCTATGAGACTCCTGAGCATGCTCAGGGCTGAAAAATCCACAGACAAGCCTTTGGGGTTGCCCAGAGCAGCCCCATCACCACCAGATCTCCTGCCCTGCTCTCACCCCCCAAGGTCCATGCTCCCCTCCGCAGTGAGCGATTTACACTGGGAAAAAGCTGGGAGATGGGATGCTGCAGCGGGAGAGGGGCTGGTGGCTGCTCTGTGCATGGGGCAAAGCCAGCTCCATGGGCAAGCTGCAGCTGATCCCAGCCTCTGCCACCCCGCGCTGCCTCCATCCCATCCCTTGCTCCCCCCGTGCTCATTCCCGAGGGGCAGACCCCGAGCTCTGCGGGAGAGCAGCGGCACCGGGCTGTGCGGATGCTGAGCGCGCCGGTCCGCCAGCTATCGAGCCAAGGTTCGTTTTTGCCGCGTCCACTTTACCCATATAATTACCCTGCACAACAAGAGGTCTCACACACAACCGCAGCGATGCAGGGAGGAAGATGGCAATTAAATTAACTCCCACTGGAACAAGCTGACCAGGGGAGAGACAAAAATAGAAAGGAGAAAAATTTGGGTAAGCTGGTCCTTCCCTGCCGTATGCAGCCTCATGTCCCTGCTGCTGCACATCCATGGCGAGCGTATGGATGGTGCTGACCCCCAAGTGCCCTGGCACCTCCAGCCCCCAGGGCCATGCAGGGGGGATGCACAGGGAGATGCTCCTGCATGGGGCATGTACAAGTGCAGCAGAGCGTCTGGGTACATACATGGAACATACAGTTCTATAGGGGTCCCATGCAGATAATCCCCTGGTCCCTCAGCTGCTCTCTAATCACAAAGCCCCTGAGAGAGGGGTTCCTGCTCCCCAAACCACACTAAGCTGAGCAGAGAGGGTGAGCGGGGATGGAGGTGCAGAGAGGAGCAGCTCTGTCCCCCCATCACCCAGTGCTGGGGTCTAGCAGGGGGTCCTCTGTCCCCACTGCCACCAGGGCAGGGACCGGCTCCTTCCCTCCCCTGCCATTGCCCTGCTGCTGCCAGAACAAGACCAGGCTTGACTTAAAGCTGACGGGTTTAAAAGCAAGCACAAGCCCAGGCAAAATACAGATGAAGGAGAGCCGGCCACCGGGACAGGACATCCATCCCCCTCCCTACCTGCACCCCCACTGCAGCTGCACCCCCAGCCCCTTCCCAGCCGGGGCAAACGCTTATCATGGGGTGGAGAAACACCCAGGGACCAGTCCAGGTCTCTGCTCCCCCCGTTCTGCACCACCTTTTGGAAAATACAAGGGAGAAGGAAAATACAAGGGAGAAACTAAGGGGATGTGGCACAGGGAGATGGACTCACGTGTTTTGTTCATGAGAACAGCGATAATAAGGCATTTAAAAATAATAAGCCAGGCCCAAATAGATCACAGTGCTGCCGTGAGGTACAGCAGATCAGAAGGCTGATAGACGTGGAGCTACTTTCTTTGCCTCCTGGTTGCCAAGCTCAGGAGACGCACGTGGGTCGGGTTTTCTGACTGTTCTCCCCATTTACAAAGTCCAAATCCACCCATCGTAAAAGCCCCGAGACATCTCTGAGCTCCAAAGTCCACCAAGAACCACAAGACCGGAGACAAAAAGAGGGAGGAGAGGAAAGAGATAAAGAAGCTGTAAGGTTTCAGCAGCTTTAACCTGTTTTTTTTTTTCGTAATACTCCTGCAAAGTCAAACATAGAAAACATCCCTCTGGGAGCTGTGGGAAGGACCCGCTTGGGCATCACCAGTGTCTGCAGGAGCTCCTGGGGCAAACCCAGACATTGTCCTGATGAGGGGAAAAAGTATTTGTGCTTCGGGTGGGAGCTCTGCTAAATTCCTGATGAGCTCGCAGGACTGAGCCAACCCATCCCCGAAAAGCTGGACAAACAAAAGCCAACAGCAGCTGGTGAGAACACTCAGCCCAGCTGGGACGGGATGGGGCAGAGCTGCTGCAGCAGCACAACCCAGAGCTGCAGAACACGCAGCACGGCCACAGCATCTCCCGGCTCATGGGGACCTGTGGGTTTCCTCCTCCGCAGCCGGCTGTGGTCCCCAGACCCCCCGTTGAGCAGGCACAGAGGATGTGGGAAGGCGCAAAGCTGGAGCCACGCTTTTGGGTCAAACCCACCCAGGCTGAGCTCCTGCTCAGCTTCCCTGCACCAGCTGGTCTGCCCAGCCGGCTGGGACCCCGAGTTTATCTGCCCCTCTGCCATCCAAGTGCCTTTGGCTAAAGAAGAAGAAATCTGGTGGCAGGAGACGGATGGACACCTCACCGGCATGGCACGTGCCCATCGCCACCGTCGGCAGGGCAGCACAGGGGACAAAAATGCCTCTGACAGACAGAAGCTGAAGACAGGCTTGGACTGGCGAGCTCGGGAGCAAATCCCGGCTCTTCAGCAGGCAGCGGGTTTGGGAAAAGGGG
>NW_010123254.1:4199-9537 GCF_000699245.1 Pterocles gutturalis
TGCATCTGGATCCACATCTGAGCCCCTCCGGACCTGAAGAGCATCCACGGGTCACAACTCCTGCTGACACGGAGATGCTCCGGAGCCTCCCGTCCCCCTTCCCTCTCTAATCCCTCGGGAAGAGCTGGTCAGGGACGAGACGATGTGGGATGGAGACACAAACAGAGAGAGTCTAGCGAGGCGTTTGCCATGAACAACACGCTACCTCGCAGCAATATTTAGTTTGGGAGCTTTCTGATCTGTTTTCTGCAGATAAAATGAGCGCGTAATCTCTCTTGGTTTTCCTGTACGCGCCGCCTGGCGCAATCAGGTGCATGTCTGCCCTATTCACAGGATATTTTAGAGCTTGATTAAGTGGTTTCAAGTGCAGAAGAGACGGCACCAAAGCAAATCCTTCCAATCTCATAAGCCAGGCTGGAGGAGAGGAAAGCAAAATTCTGGTTTGAAAGTTTGCTCAACTGGGAAAAATCCAAATGGCTTATTTACATTCAGTCTGAAATTAATACACTGAAGCATTTTCAGATCCTAGGATATTCAGGGAAAGGAAAAGGAGGGTGGGAGGGGAAGGAGGAGAAATGCCCAGAGCTCCTGAGCACGCCCGGGACACATCCAGCACAGCTTTGCCTCCCTCCTGGGCAGCGTTTGCCCCCGTGTCTCTCTGCTCACCTGGGCGATGCTGTGGATAAACAGTTCAGTCCTGGGACAATGAGGAATCCGGTCGAAAAAAAATTGGTTTCTATGAAAAGTTACTTCCTAAATGCAAAAAAACCCAAACCAGCAAAACAAAGCAAAAAAACCCACAAAACCCCAAACAGCTCGCCAGCCTGGGAGTTGTTATTATTTGTTATTTATAGCAGCTGGGTGGGTAGGAAGAGGAATTTCGGGCTGGGCAGACAGGCTAGGACCAGCATCTACCCAGTCTCCGTGCGTTCAGTGTTTGACCTCGGCTGAAAGCTCCTCCGGTGACAAAATGCACAGGCACAGACCCCGTGCCAAGGTGTCCCTGCAAATCCCATCAAAGATCCTCGTGGATCCAAGCGGCTCCTGCACGGGAGGCACCAACCAGCCCTCGTGGAAGGATTGCTCCTGCCTGAGAGCGAGGACAGCGGGGTGGTGGGACAGCCCTCGAGAAGGGGTTTCAGGGAAGAAAAGAAATAAATTCACTGCAAGAAGCACACGCCTCTGTCATTGCATGCAGTGGTGAGGAGCTATTCCTTATTCAACAAGAATATATTTAACATATATATATATAGGCAGCATTTGGGACTGCAGCTGCAAGGGAAGAAGCAGTCTCTAAGCCGAAACTGGAGACGAGAGACAACCCAACCTGCCCCTGAAGACACAAACCAGCCCCAGCAGGACCAGGTTTCTGCCCCCAGGCCAGCCCATCGCCCAGCATCAGGCCTGGGCTCTGCCTAAACCAAAGAGCAGCACAGAACATCCCAACTGCAAGGCCAAGGAGTGAAGAAAAACAACAGGACCAAAGAGCCAGCTTGGGGTTCAGCCAACTTTCACGGACTTTGGGGAGCATCGTGCCGGTTTGGCACCCCCCAGTGTGGGCTGACCCCCCCTGTGCTGGCCACAGGGACATAAAGGAAGGATGCAGGAGGTTCTGCAACATCCAGGATGTCCTTAAGGACAAGCGATTATCCTTGAAGCCTGCAAAGTGGCTAATGTGATTCCTATCGGATCCAAGGAGATTCTGGGAATTACAGAGCAAGGAACCACACCGCTGTGCCGGGGAAAATTATGGAGAGTCTAATTAAGGACCATTGCCGGTACAGTAATTGCGTAACCTTCCGGGGTCAAACCAGCACAGGTTCTGCCAGGGAAAATTTGTGTCTTTCTAACCTGCTAAGAGTCCTTAAAATAAAGTTAATTGAAGAGCAGCTAAATGTGAGCTGGTGGACATCATTATTAACAAGAATAATAATTTGCACTTATGCAGCACCTTTCATCCTGAGATCTACCCGGCGCAGAGCTTTAAGCCAGTGCCCATCACACATCACCCCATCTCCGTGTATTTTACATGAGCACAGCTGCAGCTCTGATCCACTGTGAAACGGAACCTTATCACCTTTCCCAGTGGGGAAACTGAGGCACGTCAAAGAGATTTGCCCAAAGCAACGTCCCATGTCGACAGAGCCCAAAGCCCAGGCTGCTCGCTGGAGGCAGGCGGCGAGGCCGGCCAAGGATGAAGCCATTCGGGTGGAGCGAGTAATTGCTCCTGGAGTCAGCGAGTCGACAACCCCCTTCCTCGCCGTGCAAAGGCACAGCTGCCGCGGGGAAAACGCCGCGCCGGCACCCTGGCACCGAAAGCGGCCAAACCGGGTGAGCATCCTCCTGCCCCGGGCACAGCCACCTGCACCGGCACGGGGAGCCTCCTGCACGGGGAGCACCCCGAAAAAGGATGGGAGTGGGGTGAAAGGGTCTCCCAAAGCTACTGCCCCCCCTCCCTGATCCATCTCATCGCAGAGCTGGGGATGCACCGGTGAAAAGACAGCGGGATGGCAGCCTGAAGACTGGGATTTGGGAGAGAAAAAAAAAAAAAATCCCAATTACCCCATCCCTGCTGTTAGGCAATAAATCATTTCCACCCAGACAACCCGAGTGTAGCACCCTGGGGGGACACGGGAAGGGGCTGCCAGCACCGGGAGTGACCGACGTGGCTCCATCCCACCCCAAACCCCGCAGTCCTGGGGAGCTGCTGGTGCCTGTCCCGCAGGAGGCTGCGCAGGGCATGGTCCGAGCGAGGAGGAGCTCTGGGAAAAATGGGAAAAACTCCAGCAAATGCCCAGAGGAGAGCTTGGGTTTCTGCAACTAACAGACTCGAGCAGGCGCTTTCCAAGGAAATTCAATCAGGAGCTGGAGCGGGATGGGGACGCCGGGGTGGCAAAGCGGCAGAGCCCCGAAGGGCTTGCTCTGTTTTGCTCAAAATCAACCATTTGAAAAAAGCTAGAAATATGCCTTTTCTTAGTTTTTTAGGAGTTTTGTTGTTGTTGTTCAAAGAAAAGAAAAAAAATCAAGCATTTTGATGAGCAGACGGGAAACTTTGAGAGAAAACCAGAAATGAATCTTTTGGTGCAAAAACTCTTTATCTAGGGTAATAAAAAAATAAATTTTGCACCCTTGTGCAGGCAGCCAGATGCCGTATTTAGGGTGAGCCGGGCAGAGCAGCTCGCAGTTCTTGGAGCTTTCCACCTCCTGTTACACCTCAGGGCAAACTCCTTGGGAGCAGGCAGAAAGAATTAAAGGAAAAAAACCAAGTGTGTGTGTGTGAGAGCATCTCATCCTGCCCGGCTCCAAGCAAAGAGCCACAGAGCCGCCGGCGCCTGCGGCCGAGCCAGCAGAAAGGGATGGGGGACCCGGAGGGGGGGCCCGGAGGGGGGACACGGAGGGGGGACACAGTGGTGGCCCCATGTAGCGGATGTCTTGCTGGGAAGGGAAAGAAGGGAGGTGAGAGTGAGTCAAACCCAAGGAAAAGTTTTTTCTTCTGGAGAAGGATTTGCCTCCAGCATCTTTACATCTCTCTGCATCCCAAAGGAAAGCCCTTCTCCTGCTCCCCCTCCTCTTCCTCCCCATGAAGGGAAGGACAAAAATAATCCCATCAGCCAAAGGGCTTTTTGTTCTTCTCCTGTTTGGTGTTAATTCTTCCAAAAAATAATTACACCCCAGGTACGCAGACAACTGCCTCCTCTGCAAACCACCTGTGGCTCTTTCAAGGGTTTGGTTTGCAACGTGCCCGTCCCCCCCCCAGGGCAGGAGGAGGCTGCGGTGGCACCGGGCCCATCTCTAGAGATGCCAAGAGACAAAATCCAGGAAACAGGCTTCGTCTCAGGCTGGGGAATAGGACCAAGCACAGTAATGCCAACCTGAGCCTGCCCACAACGCGCTAACTGGGGCCAAACCACTCCGGCTCCTCCGTTTCCCCGTTTATTTCCCAGGCTCAGCGTTATCCCAATTAGTTGGGCTAATTTGCAAAGCATCAGGAAGGGAGTCAAGCGAAAATTCCCAGGCTCCGTGGTGCGTGACGGAGCCCCTGGATGCTGCCCAAGCGATAATGGCTCTGCACCGAAACGTCACGAGGACAAACACGCACCAGAGACAAACCGGACCCTGTCCATTCATTGCTCACCAAGAAAATGAAAGAAAGAAAAGAAGCGATGGGAGCAAGAACCCAAAGCTCAAGACATGCAACTGGAAAGCTGCCCTCTGAGATAGGACAGGGATATTTCCTGGCATGAAATTTGGCCCCTGGAGCTTGGGCAGATGTAAAGCAAAGGTGTCCTGGAGACCCCCTTGCCCCCCCCCCTCCTCCTAGTTTTGGGGTTCTCAAGGAGGCAAATCTGGTCCAGCTCTTCTGGGTTCACCCACCCCAGGTCCGAGGTTGGGTTAGGGGCTGGTTTGGGATGGAGGTGACACCCCTCCACCACGGGCACAGCACATGGGGCACTCAGGGATGTCCCCAGGCTCGCGGGACGGGTCACACCTCGGCTGGGGGCCACCACTCCTGCTGGGGACACTGGGAACCCCAGGGGGAGGCTGGACCATGCTTTACCGATGCACGGCTCCAGCTGCAAATGTGGAGAAGCTGCAAGACCGGTTTTTTTCTGATCAATTTAACTGTTTTCTAAACTACTTTTAAAAATAACCCACACTTGATCTTACAGGAGCACAGTGCTCCTCCTAACCCGGGCTGGCGGCAAGTTCCCGTGCAAAACTTTTTTTGCACTAGGTCAGTGCATTAAAAGTTCACTTTTCCCACGTGGAGAGGAAAGCGAATGGAAGGAAATGCAGAGAAATAAGCTCTGCACAGCCCCTGCAGCTGCCCCAGCCCCGGGACCCGACTGCAGCACAAAGCAGCGTAAGAGTTCAGCCGGGAAGCGGAGCCTGCAGCATCCAGCTGGAAAAGCAGCGGGAAGAGAACAAGAGGATGTATTCTCCGAAACTTGGGCCCAGCCGCGCTCCGGGCCAAAGCCAACAAGGGGCGAGATCCAGCTGTGCTGAGCTCGGTTTCTGTGCATCACCGTGCCCGGTGCTCCCGTGGCACAGCTCCTGCCCAGCACGCAGGGAGCTGGTCCCAGGGTGGATTTGGCCCCTTTTGTGTCTGATAGCACGCACACGGGGTGTTTCACCTCTCACCATCAGCTTCCTGCTCTGGCTTTTTTTTTTTCCTGTCCCATCAGAACTTTTAATGCAGTTTCCGCACGTGAGCGCTGGTGGGGGGGGGGAGCCCCACGGGACAGTGACGTGGGTCCCCCCAACCCAGGCAGAGCCACTGCACTGCATCCGAGAGGCTCAGCTCTGCTCCGTGGAAGAATCAAGGATCCCCAAAACT
>NW_010123255.1:0-48001 GCF_000699245.1 Pterocles gutturalis
TTTAATGGAAAATGTGAGACAAAAGAAGTATAAAACACAGAAAACAAAGTTGTGAACTCCTGATAACCTTCTGGGTGAATGTAGATTGGGTCAATTTAGAGTAATGTTGCTGTTAGAGAATCAAATATACTTCCTTTGTTGGGCTGAGGGTTTTTTTCGACCAAAATGTTGTGATGTCTCAATGAAAACTATTTCTCTAAAATACTTACTTTTAGACCTATGAAGCTCATGTGGTGCTAAAAAATAGAAATGGATGGAGAGCTAGGATGTACACACCTTCTGCTGCATGTTGTGTATGGTTCAGAGATTAAATACATTAATCACAACATGTGCACGCTCTTATTATTACACCAAACAAACCTTTCACTGAACATCCATATTAAATCTGTCACCCCAGATTTCTACCTTTTTTTTCCCCCTCTGCAGTCTAGTTTTCTCTCAAGTACTGCATTTCCCTAGCAGTAAAACATATGCTGTTTTTTGCCTAAGTAGGTGGATAATGTAAGCTGTGATGTGGAGAGTATTTTTTCTTATCATTTTCTTTTTGAGGGTGTAGTTATAGTAACATATATGTGCTTTTATCTGTGATAAGAACTACCATCTGGTAGCTAAATGTGCACAGCTTATTGCTTGAAGTGCTTTATACACATTGCGAAAACACACAGCTTTTGTGTATGTTAGGATACTGCCTATATATGTATTATTAATAAATCCACATATTAGCTATTTGAATATATCAAATGACTGTAAAATAGAACAGTGATTCTAGACAAGAAGGATTAGGACTGGTATGTTGCCATATGTGTGTTTATTTCAGCAGTACTATTGTGACCTTTTGATATCATATTGTTTGCAACCTCTTCCAGACGATAATTGTTTGAGGGGGAAAATGAAGCCTCTTTGACAAAGGAAAAGGCCTTTGTTATATTCAAGGAGCTGCAGCTTTCATCCTTGGTATGCCAATTCACAAAGATGTGTCCTGAATGTGTGCGAGCAGCAAGAGAGACAGAACATATAAATTTGAGTTACTTTGACCTTTAATCCAGGAGACCAAGAAGAGAAATGCACTAGGAAGGCTGGTTTGTTGCTGTCTGGAGACTGCTAAGCTGTAATAAAGGTGCAGTCTGTTGCAATTCATCTAAAGCTTCCATTGCTATCATCCTCTTTTTTTGATTTTTGTTACCTCAAGTACTTATCTAAATCCCTTTCAGTGCCAGCTTGAATGCACTTTGTATTCTCTCCAACTGTGACTGGTGCTGTCTGTGTGTGTCAGTGTGTTTCAACATACACTCTTAAAAAAACCTTGTTTGACAAGAGCCAGTGCCAACACCTAATTAAGGATAAGCTGTGGAGCTCTCTGCTCCACCTTTGTCAACTGCTATGTTCCCAGCTTTCTGCCTAGTTGAGCTTTTATGACAAGAGCAACATTTCGGGTTCAGCTTACTTCTGGCCTCTCGGTTCCCCACATGAGAACTAATTGTGACTTAGCAGTTGATTTTAGATTTATAGTAACTAAATCCACTAATTTCTTCTGTCTCTTTCTCTATGTACAGGCGTTTGTACATAGATCTGTCTCTTCACATCTGTATAACCAGATAAGAATGCACATGTAGATCTGAACACAGATCGGACATTTTTCAGATTTCCTTTTGTCTGGTTCCCCCCCACACCAAACTGTTTCCTAGGAGATGATCAGAGGGGTTAGGATGGGGTTGTTTTTTTTTTTTTGCAAATATTGAATCTAAAAATCTACCAGGAGTCTAATTTATCAGGACAGAAAACCACTACTTCAGACTCCTGTCGAGCTGGTTTAAGCATTTTGTCTTGATACAGATCTATCTAGGTCACAAAACAAGGAAAGCTTTCAAAGGGTTAAGCATTCAGTAAGCTTGAAAACCAGATTAATATGACTGATAGGTGAATACCAGACAGACAATTAAATGAGTACATGCAAAAATTTTGTGGGGAGGGTGGTTCATGTCTGTCTGCATAACCAAGTTAAATTACTTCAGAGAGCAGATTTCTTTTTCTTTTTTTTTTTTTCCTGCATCCAAATCCTTGCATCCAAATTCTGATCTGAATTTTATATAAGCCTGTGTAGCTTGCCAGGCATGCAACAAAGTTGCAATGGAGATACACTGGCATAGATCAGAACAGAATTTGTTTTATTGGTCAAGTGGTAAAAATTAGTGAAACTTCTAGAAGAAAATCCTGGCTACACAATGGAGACCTCCTTTGCTATTAAACACATACAAAACTGAAAGCAATAAATGTGACTACTGGATTGAGTGTCTGAGGTCCTCCTTCTTGTGTTAATCTGACAAGAAATGGAGAGAGTTTGAGTTTCTATCAGTAAGTTCTGAATCTTAGGTCTGCACTAATTCTAACTGAAATTTACACCTGTAGAGACAAGGATCATCTGAAAAACTACTTATGACATTCAGGACACATGCAAACAGTTAAGAGAATCTGGACTGCCCTTCCCAGCTATACTTTACAGATTGGCTAGCTCCTAGTTTTGAAAGCATTTAGGACCAATTTCTTTTGCAACTCTGAGTTTATCCTTTCTTTGAGTTTTGCCAGTGACAGTAGCCTTTGAACTGCTCTGGTTTTAAGATCTTCCAGTTAGTCCCATATTTGTTCACCAACTTTACTTTGTCATTACATGGGGAAGGAAGAGAAAAGGGTTGTAAGGAAGACAATTCTCTGCTCAGCCCCCAGCTGTCTTTGTGAAATTGCTATACATTCTTGTTGAACTGTTCCATAGCTGAGTTCCCAGGACACTAAAGCAAAAAAAGACAGGAATATTTTATGTATGTTTTTGACCAACAGTGAGTAAAATCATGTCAATAACATCTCTGCTGTACTTCATAAACTGCATAAAGACATTGTCTTGTCGTTGATGTAGGCTATGACAAAACTAGCCTAAAAGGTTTTAATTGCTCAGGTACAGCAATGAGTGCTATGCATTTCAGAGGGTTACTCTCTGCATTAAAAAATAATATTTCCTGAGGAGCAAATCTGTGGAAAAGCTGTTTACAAACCAGAGGAGAACAGACAGAGTACACTTTACTCATTATCTTAATCTTGCATTTATTTGTTTATTTATTTTATGTCAAGCAGCTCCCCAGCCAAAACAGCTGGAGGCTAAAAGTTAAAACCTGGCAGTGAAAGAGATCATAATGGGCATACATGCGCTTTGGGTGTTCCAGAGAAAAAATTGATTTGATTTGGCTAGGTTATGAGCCTTGGAAAATGGCTCTTCAGGTGAGCTTAGTACATCTAACGGTGATATTAAAACTAGTTGCAAACATGTTAATTTTTGTAAATAACATAGATTAATTTCAAGAACTTTGCTCAGGTAGAGTATGGAAAAGACACAGTATTGTAATGTGTGGTACATAGATATTTTGAGTACAAAAAAAATCCCAAACAAATGAGATTACATTGTGCCTTAAGAAACAACAATGTAGACACATTATAAGATGTTAATTTTATTCATTACATGGCAGTTATGAGAAAAACTAGGCTGGCGATCACCTTTAGTCCCACAAGTCTAAATGATATAACCTTTTACTGTTTTACTGCTTTCCTGCAGCAGTAGGTACAAACATCCTGCTGCTGTTCCCTAAAAATATTGAGAATTTTTATGCCCCATTATTCTTAATGTCTGCCAGGATTACTGCAGCAGCCAGTTGTGTATTACAAGAAGCAGCCACTTCATCTATTTTTCCACAATGCAAACAGACACTTTCAAATTGACCTTGGATTCTAACACAGCTGAAGTGTGTAGATTATAAAGATCTTGAAGCTTATGTCTACATTAGCAGCTTTAAACAGAACTGGCTAGAGTATTTCACACAAGTATTTAAATCTGAATTGTCTACCCACCTATCACCCAACTGCACCCCATCATAAAGGGCATGCAAAGAGCTCAGCTGCAATTGCTTTCCCTCAGTGTTTCAGTACAGCTACTGTAAGAAAATTGCTAGTATGAACACAGCCATTGACTTGTGATGAGAGCTAGATTCCTTCTTGTTCAAGCTATTTCTGAAAGCTATTTTAAAGGCTTTGGAAAGTGTTACCCCAAGGATACAACAGACTTATCAGCTTTACTGTGCATGCTCACAAAGATGACCATATAGGAAGAAAGAAAAAGCATGGTTTGAGGATTATGCACACAGCCTTAACTTTTTGGCATTTCCAGGGAGTAGCTGCAAAACATCAGTGTGCTTTCTGTACAGAGGATGGACGTCTGTGGGAGTGTACACTCAAAATGGAGCAATGTGAGAAGCTCCAAGTTTGGTTGTTCCCATTCCAGTGCAGAGACAGCAGAAAACTACACAAGCCTTATCACTGCAAGAAACACTGAGCACTATAAGCCAAGTTAGCAAAAAAAATCCATCTGTCCTCTACTAAATGCAATGCACAGCACTCATGTTCTCATCAACAGTGGTTATGTCACAGGCAGCACCAAATATAGTATCAAAACATAAGCTATTTCCTGGCTGTAGGAAACCACAGTGAGTAGTCATGCATGTGTGTGGGGGTGGGGGTGGGTGTGTGTGTGTGTGTGCTCTTGTGTACACATACCTATATATTACACATTTGGAAAATGTCATTCTTACCCGGCTCCTAGCAAAGCACATGTGCATGCTGGATCTGCTCCAGATTTCCCCCCTCCCTGGGGTTTCCTTTGTAGTTAAGTTAACAACAAACATGCCTGCCAAATTTTGCTTTGGATCTTGGCTGCTTCTTGGGATGCTCTCTGCGGGACCTCCTTTGTCCCCATCACTAGTTTCCTGTGCTCCAGAGAGGCATTCAACAACCCGTTCCATAGCCAGGGCTGGCGCCAAAAGGATCCACCTGCTCTGCTTGTTGACAGACCAGATATCTTTGCATCATTCAAGAAATCCCTGAAGCTTGACTACAACAGTGAGCAAACAAAATAGCTTAGCACTTGCATGCAAGGTATAGGTGCTGTTGCCTTGTTTACAAGGTGCTGGGAGGTGTTTGTACACTAATGTGCCCCGACTGACAGAACAGGTCTGTGTGGGACTGAAGCAGGCAGAGATTTCCTGAGTAGTTTATGTGTGCATTTGTGTGTTTGCAGTTGCCTAGCCTTTTCATCTCCACGGAGGTGTTTGCTGGCTTGGATTTGCATAGGGATCAGCTCTGCTGTTTTCAGTCACATGGCACCTTTCCTCGAAGTCCTTGTCCACTTCCAAACTCTCTGTTATCTGCCCATGCTCTAGCCTGGTCAGAAGCTGATCATCTAAGACAGCAGATAAGTCACTCAGATGTTTTACGTGACAGGGTGCAAAGAGGGCAGTGACTTAGAGATTACTTCTCAATATGCCAGATATTGTTCCTCAGAAGTACTGTGTCAGTAACGGCAAATCAAACAGTAATAAGAAAACTGGAAAAGACATGCTGAGCATCCGCTTCTGGTTTTCATAGCTTCTGTGTAGGAATATGGTGAATGATGCAAAAATTGTAGCTGAAGGTTTAGTTAGCTTTGGTTCACTTTTGGTAAAGTGTGTACATGCACATGCCAACATGAACTTGAAAGTCCTGATATGACCGTAAAAAAAGGTTATTTCATGCTACAGTGTGTTTTTCCTGCAGTTTGTGTGAGACAGGGGGCCATGTATATGTCTGAAATCCAACTGCTCACGCTCTTTCTCATTTTTATCACTGGGCTCTGGAGGCAAGGATGCCAGTATGATTCTTAAAGCATTTTAACTGATAACAATGGCTCCAAGCATGTAGGACAAGCCTCCAGAGAAGTCCAGATAATGATATTAAATTTCTTCAAATAATAGCTGATCTAACTTCCCTTGGCTTGCATACATCTTGGCATTGCTTTTCCACAAATATACTAGCACTTAGAGAATATCCCAGATCCCCAAACCTTTTCTAACTAAGGTTAAATGTATTCTCTGCTGTAAGTACACATAACTCTCTTTAAAGGAACATGGTGTTAAATTTCCCTCCATGTGTTGCTTGGAAGACAAAATTATAAGCTTGGTTTTGTTTAGGGAAAAAAAAAATAACTGTATCTCATTATGGTAACTTGGTCAGAGAGATGTTAGTTATTTTCAGCTATAGCAAAATCTGATGTTGGCCTGGTAGTTACTAGGCAGAGTCAATAATACCTCTCCTCAGTATGATTGCAAATCCAGTACAACCATGACCAGAACTAAATTGCTTGAAACTAATCAATAGAAATCTCCTGATTGCATTCCCTGGTGGACACATCAAATATAAAAAGGAAAACTGTCCATCCAAGCAAAAGGTCAACTTTACAAATGAAAACTGCAGTATAAGGCTAGGAAGAAGTCTGTCCACACAAAAGTCTCTTGGTAAGCTCTGGCTAGAGGTGACAGGTCTGAGTGGGAAGATGTATATTTTGAAGGATATAGGCTATGCCTATGTGAACAGTAATTTGAGGCAACTGGAGTGGAGCAATAGATTCATGTAGCTGACGCTGAGTTCCTAACGTTTATTCCCTATGTGGTTTGTGGCTTCTAGTCAGACTAAATTTAGTCTGTTTCCTCAAACAAAATATTCTTATCACAGGTGGCTCAAAGCTGTCTGAAGCACCAATCTTTGACACAGACGTCTGTGTTCCTGGAACAGGCTGAATGTCAATAGGTTTGCAACTGGAGTGGAACTTCTGGCTCAGCTTGCTCGGAGAGGAATGTAGTTCAGGTACACCAAAACGACTGTGAGGACTGAAGAAAAGCATGGTAAGTGGGGAAGCTCAAGAGATTCATTTCGAAACCTCACTGTTGCTTGAACAAAAACAGTATTGCAGATGCAGCCAAAGATTTGCTCTAATTGTTGTTTTCCTAGGTGTTTAGGGCCTTATCCTGCTTTTTCCTTCCTCACTTACTTTTGCTTGTACACAAATCCCTGAATAAACACGCTACCTTTCATGCCATTCTTACTACTTGAGTTTTTCCTGTGAATATTAAACAAAAAGATATCTAATAATTTAGTAGAATACAAGATTAATTTTACCTATTAATCTGATAGAGTGTCAGAGGCCATGAATGAGTTTGGTGCTCATGTTGTGGGTGGTTTCTTTTTAAAAAAGAAAAATAGTTTTTTCTGTATATGCTTCAGGAGTTGAATATAAGCTTTGAAAATTACTGAAACTAAGTCCCTGGAAACTTCAACAAGAATTTCTAGGCACCAGAGCTGTGAGAGCCCAGCTACTTACTCAGGACTCTCAAAAAAAACATGGAAAACAAGCACCTAATAGCCCGTGAATTCCCTTTGAATACCTGCCCCTTGTTGCTAAAGGTGCCAGAAGGGCGGCTAGTTGCTAATTTTTTTTTTTTTTTATTGTAACTTCATTATTTTCTCCATTTATATTTTGGATTGGGTGAAGTGGCAACAGTCATGCACTCTGTCTGCTACTACAATTCCTTTTGGAGGTTTCTGTTGCAAGGGATTAGTTTTCTAAATTGATTGGAGTTTTCAGAGAAATCTGCTTTAGCATAAAATTGTCAGCTTTCTCAGTAAGTCAAATTGCGCTGCCCACACAGAACAGAACACAAAATAAATAAACCTGCACAAAGCTGTGGTGTGGGAAACATCAAGAGTATTTTTGCTTAGACTATGTTGACAGAAAATATTTTCTTTCTGGTGGAACTCTATCTTTTATTTGACATGTCTTCTGTTACGAGTTATTGAGACAAATATTTTCAACAGATGCCAAATTAAAAATAATTTTTTTTTAGATACCTTCATAATTCTGTAATGGGAGAAAAAGGGATTTGCCCTATGTGAAAGTGTTTTGTATAAGTCAGTATAAAATTCTATTCATCGCTCAACGGAGAAAAAAGTGTGACAGGCATCGCATTTGCATTACGGTATGGATTAAAGTACTGCAGTCAGAACAGCATAAAAAGGCTGTTAAATAGCTGATAATTTAATCGTGTTGGAACCAAGTGTAGAACTACAATGCAGTTGCATTAGTACTGTAATGCTACGTACATTTTCAATTATCATGCTTAACCTTGCTAAGAAGTTAAAATGAACACTATCAATACAGTGTATTAGGGAGCAGCACAATAGCAGCCTCGTATTCTCTTATTTGCTCTCCCTCCCTTTTTTCTTCCTTGCTATAGTAAGGGAAATGTAGACTCTTGCCTGCACCATTTCTAAATTGCTTAAGAAATTGTTTCCTGTAGATTAATTTGTAATTCTGAATCTTGAGAAGACAGAAACACGAGCACATTCCTCGGCCATTTACAGATCTGGAGTTGTAATGTAATCTAAAGCAGAGGCTGAGCAACACCAGGAAAGGGAGGGAGGCAGCAGTGAAGGTGACGCCAGAGTGTTTCGTCAGCAAAGGTTTTCCTTTGTGTGCCAAAACAACTTGCTCTACCCAGTGCTTACAGATTCCTTGTTATTTTCTCTCATGCCAATCTGACATTCCATAAGGACATTTTTTTCTACTTTTTTTGGCTATTCAGAATAATCAAATCATCTCTGTCAATTTCTGTATAGTTTTCTTTTGTCCTTCCTCAGTAGTGAAGTTTTGTGCTCACCCTGGGCTCGTCAGTCAACGATAAAACAATGGAACAGAGGAGACTAAAAGGGACCCAGAAGAAAAAAGTGTTACAAAAAGGGAGTATCTCATTCAGCTTTTTGCAAGTTTCCTAGAAGGATTTCCAGAGGGGGATTCCCAAAACGGGGCATTGTGCTCTTCCACTTTGCAGGGTGAAGGGAGAGATGTCTCCAGTGGCAATGAAAGAGAAGTATGTGATTATGATGAACCTTTGACACAGCAGACAAGTCATAAATGTTAGAGCAAAAAGATTTTGAGAAGATAATTTCTGTCTTTACCGGTTTCCTCAGCCCACTGCTACCGATTGGTTTTAACCAGAATATTCTAGGGTGGGGTTTTTTTTTTGTGTGTTGCAGGTCTTTTTATTTCTGTTTGCAAATGGGAAATTACACTTCCTGACAGCAAGTGTAACTTCAGGTCTTCTGCCTCAAGGTTACCCTTTCTGTTCTGCCAAAGAACAGCCTTTCAGGGAAGATTACCCTCAGCACACTGGAAAAATCATGCCTTGGGAGAAGGCAAACAACAGGAAACCAAGTTATCCTCCATAAATTCCCCTGTGGGTTCTTATGCTTTGGTTTAGAGTCTCCATAACTGAGTGGAGAGTGCATAATCTCCTGAAAATTACCAAAAAGACAGTTAAGGAGGAGAGAGGGGTGTTTAGAAAAGGAATGTCTGTAACATTACCCCAGGGACTCCAGCCAAATTTTTCTTTCCTTTACACTTTTCTTTTCCTTTCAATGATTTGTGTTGATTTTTGATTGCTCAGTAAATTTATTTTCATTAGAAACTTAAGGGAATATTGTTAAATAAATGTTTAATATTACTTTGGACTCTGGAGCGTGCTTGTTTCACTGAGGGTGTTGAATTCCTGGCCATTGTACTGCAGTGCAGGGAGGGGTCAAGGAGCTTATCTGTTCTCCACCCAAGGCATATTAACTCCTGCCAAAACCTCTTTGCTCAGGCAATAATGTCAAAACTCAGTCTATTACCTCTCATAAGGCAAGGGAGGACAGCGTGAAACAAATGGGCACCAGAACAGGAGGGGTTTCCAGGTGTTGTAGAGCAAAGGAGAAAGGCTTCCTGGGCACAACGGAGAACTGCCTTATGCCCCCCTCGGTCAATTTGCTCTGGCACCACAACGGTACAGAAAGCTTCTGAAATCCTGTCTTTGCCATCTATAATGGGGATCTCACTGGCCGTAAAGAAAATTTATCTGCGGCAAGAGGACACTGAGATTGTCCCTGAACACCTCCTGATGCCTGAGCACAGCTGGATGTTCGAAAAGGAGGGTGAGGAACCTGAAAAAAATGGACAAGTGCTAGAACTAGGAGATGCCATTTGGCTGAAGTTTGGCCATCTGCTTAATCAAGGTGGAGCAGGGAATCTCATTTGGGAATGAGAGAATCTGGGACACTTTAGTTTTCTTTTCACTGTTTATCATGGATCTGTTTTCCAATTGCAAATATTTAAGACCTCCAAGATATAGTTGATTATTCACTCTAGTAGCTAGACTAGAAGCCCTCTGCATGTCTCTGACTGTAACTGTTAAACTTGATTGGCCAAGGAAATGGAAGGATTTAGTAACTACACTGTAGTTATGTCTCCCTCCTATCTATTCTCTTAACCTCTAAATATCTCAACCATTCCAGATCAGTTTGACGAGTCAGAAGGCTCTTTCATGCTCAGGTAAATCTGTGTGTTGTCCAAGCGTTGGTTAAAGCATGCTAGTAACCTAACAAAGGCAAAGCAGGTGTAGTTCAAACATGAGATTTATGTGTTGAGATTGTATTTAATATGGCAACCTTGTGAAAACATTCCTGTTTTCCTTTTCAGTTGCTTGTACTGTGCATATCATGTGTGCACATGATGCTCTAGTGCTGTCCTTCACAGAAGGACTGCTGGTGTGCTGTCCTGGCCTGAGTGGCACTGTTCACTGGTGCAGCTGATCCAGGCTTTTCAGGCTGTATCTAACACCTTTGTCCTGTTTGGGACAATTGAACTCTGCCCCAGGGCTGGAGTCTTAACTGCTTTGGATTGCAATACAGCTGAAAAAGGAGGAAAAAACCCAGTAGCTACAGCTGTTCAGTGCCAAGCCAAGTTTCCAGGCTTATGTACAATCTCTTCGTAATACCCTTGGAGCTTTCCAGGGCAGCTTTTCAGGTTATCTGATGAGCTTTTAGAGGGACAGCTCTGATACAGAAATCCTGCTCTATGAGCAAAATGGCAGCTGTGTGAGGACCTTGAAAAATTTGGACCTTTCGTTTATTATCTGTACTCCGTGGGCCAGAAGAATTTAGTAGCAGGAAGCCAATATTTATGCCTAAGGGGCCTGAAAAATGTTAAGTGGAGCCAAGTATTGCACTGTCAAACAGCTTTTCTTTGTGTTTTACTGTCTGTAGATCTATATTAGAGGGCTTATTTAAAAAAAAAAAAAAAAAATAGAGTTCTAAAGTTATCCACTGCTCTGAAATTCAAAATGACCCTATTTTTCCATTGAGGTTTTGAAATGCTTGCTGAAATTGCTGAATCTCTCAACGCAAGACTGGTTTTGCTTCATACACTTTACCACACAATTTGCCTTTTCTCTTTATCCTTTCCCTTAATTTTTTTCTGCTTGGCGATTTCTAGCAATCTGACTTCAAGAACCCTTCATGGACTTGTTGTCAAAATCATTCAACTCCCTCTTCTCAGCATGTTCACTTCATTTTACCTGCCCTATAGTCTTGTTTATTGTTGTTTAACACTGTTGTTATATGGTTCTTAGATTTTTCAGCTGTACTGGATGTTTGAAAGCTGGCAGAATGGATTGCTTGGTTTTCAGTCTTTAATGTTTATCTCCCCTTGGATCTCACCATCTGTTCCTATCTGGTAGTGCAGGTAAATGAATTTTTTCCAACTTCCTTTCATTTACCCTGTTTCCTGCAGATATTTAGCTTGTCTGTTTCCTCTTTCGCTCTCCAGACATCATCAAGAAGGTTTTGGTAGCATTTACTACAGCTGATGAATCTGACTGAAATTTCCATGCTGGACTGTGTGTTGCAGGGTTTGCTTAATGAGGAGGAAGTAGGGATTTTCTTTTGTTTGGGTTTGCATTGACTTATGCATCCTCATGGTGTATAATGCAATGACATCCACAAAGTTAGGACTGTTTTTTTTCTTTTCTTTCATTCAAGTGTATTCCTCCTAGCTTCTTCCATTTGCCTTTACTCCTCAGTGTCATATCTTTGAGCACATCAGCAAGCCATATACCTGTGATTTTGGGAACTAACATCTGTTCTGTAAGAGATCAATCCCAGTATAGCCCAATCCCAGCACAGTCACAGAGGCGATCCCACACTGAAGACCAGTAGTCATGCAATGACATCTTGAACTTCAAAGATGGTGCACTTTTATTTTTTTCAACTTTTCTTATTTATGGTCAGTCTCAAAGTGACTGGAATCTTTCACTCTACCTTCTGGGCTGTGAAGTCTTAAAGAGAGAGTCTCAAAACCTGGTGATCTGTTACACCATTCTGCATCCTGTTGAAGGGAAAGGAGACAAGGATGAAACACGGAATGTGGGAAGGAGAAGGTATTTGTTTTTCTCATATTTATTACCCACAGCAAGAAGCACAACTTTGAAAACCTGTCTTCAGTTTTGGAAGTGCTCTGCTGCTACCCTAGATAATTGTATTTGCAGACATTTGGAGGTAAAAATGCTATCTTTCTGAGTTGGAGATACAATCATTTTTGTGCACAGCATTCACTTAAGGCTTTTTACAGTGTTCTCTTAAAGTATCTCTAGTTTAATATTTTTTTAAAGTTGACATTGAAGTCAAATGGGATCAGCTTGTGGTGTATGCCTTAATGAGTTACTGAAGGGCAGTTAAGGATGTGCCTCATGAAAGGATTAGTCTGAATGAAAACCCACCTGCTGTTCCCTTTTGTCATTCATCAACAGTCCCCAGATTCTCTTCTCAGTCAGATCTATGAAACAATTTGCCAGTTGTTGCAGTCTGTCAAGTAGGCCTGTTAACTAAAAGTCATTTCCATACAACAGCTGTTCTTCTCCAGCTTGTGCATAACCAGTTGGTTGTGGTCCCCTTCTAAAAGCAGAATGCACAGCCATTTGGTGTTCTTCTTGGGAGCATTCGCAGAGAGCCCAAGACCCAAGCTGACTTCAGGGCTGAGTGCCAGTTTGGGAGCCAGGGCCTTTCCTGCAGTGGTCTCTAGCATTTTCAATCATTTAATCTAGTTTATTAGGTCAGGTGATTCTAGGCAGGCAAAGTGGATCTTCCGTAGTGGTTGGTAATGTTTTATCTGCTGTGTGGCTGAACAGAGGATTTTGATTTTTAGCTCTGTCAGCCAAGCATTTTTCCCCAACTACTGCTAATTAATATTTAAACTATGCTATAAGGTCTTTTACAATAATCTTTTCCTTTTTTTCCAGCAATTTGTGACGGCTCCTGTAACTTCATGCAGGACATGAGATCCTTTCAACAGCTTAGCACAAGTTACTCATTCATTCTGACTAAAGCCACGGAAGCTATACTAGATGTTACAGCAGTGTCTGCACTATTGACACAGATGGTATTTAAATGATTAATAGCTCCTTAGGCATTGTAGTCCATGATGACATTGGTTTCCCAGGTACCAATAATTTCCTGATAATTGCTGTCTCCAACAATTCTGCAAGCAGCTACAGGCTATCTTAATACAAGAAGACTAGTATATCATACCTGGTCTTTAGACTGAATACTTTAATTTTTTTTTTCCTTTTGGGTGATCTTTAGATTCCAAAAGGTGCTCAAAAAGTACTCATCAAAGCACTTAGGTTTTTATTATTTGGAAAAAATATTTCCTGATTTCAGCTTTGCCTGTTTGATTCAAAAAAAGCTTGTCTGCTTTTATTTCCTCCAGCTTAGACTAATGGCTCTGCTCATTGATTTGCCCAGTAAAATGTTTTACTACACTTCAAGCTCTGTGTGAAATTCTGCTGTCAGTGTGCAAAAAAGCAGAGCGACACCAACTCTATCCTTGTTTAGGGCTTGTTATTCACGCAAAAAAAAGATAGATTTCAAGGCCCCACGAATGCTGTATAATGTCTTCCATCATCAAGTCCTGGAATATATTTCAGACTTGGCTCTTGGTATTGCATGAAATGTGTTTCATGTATTAATGTGCTCGGTGACTAAAATAAAAATGACCACCTGAATCACTACATTGTCCCGTGCTTCAATTATCTACGAGGTGCCCCTTGCTCTCTTGTGTGGGCTACACACTCATGCAGCACAGCATTGGCAGAGAGGAGAAAGAGCAGCATATACTAGGCACTCTGTTTCACCACTCAAAAACACACAAGCTGTTGTTCAGGCTTATTTGAGTCCACTTTAAATCTCGGTTCTCAAATTACTTACATTAAAACAAAACCAGAACCAGCACACAGTATCTCTGAATTTACTCTGTCACTTGAAAACACTGCTCCTAGTTGAATTAGGTTAAACCCTTGCTGAAAGGGCATAGCCAGACATACTGGTTGTGCTGAAGCTGGTTGAGTTAGGAGATAAGTGACTGCATTTGCACATTCTCAGCTGGTTCATATTTTGTGGCTTAACTACACTTGAGAATAACCTGTGCTAACTTGCATACATTTTAGTCTTTTTGTTTTATTGTAACACTTTTTGCACGGAAACTGGTGAAGGTGTCGCTGCTCATACAGTTGTGCTGGCATCACTGAGAGAGCAGGAGTGAGACAGAGGAGGGGGTGAGTAGATGAGGATAATGACCTCTTAATCAAGTTAAGCTGTAGCCACATCACATCTAACTGTGCCCTGAACAATTTTAGTTTAAAAAAATACAGACATTGACATAGGGATGGCCAGGAGCCAGGGATGAAATTCTGGCCATGCTGAGCATGCAACTGGGAGGAATTTCCCAGGTCAGTGAATCCCATCCCATGTTTTTCCAGGAAAACGTTCTTAAACTGATCATAGTCCACATTAAAGTTGATTTGGTCTGTTGACCTGCAACCCGTGAAAGCCAAACATCCCATAGACTTCATTTGGGTTGGGATTTCATTTCAAGTGATGGTTCAACAGAGCCGTAAGTATTCACTGAATGTTTCTGACTAACTCTTCAAAGCCCTTCCTCACCACACACCCTGATGACATCGCTGTTGCTGTCCTACTTCTTAAAGACACATCTACTCAGAGTGTTGCCCTCCATTTTATAGGGAAGTAGCAGAATGGCTCTATATGTTCCCGTAAGACAGTCTTCTGCATATTAAACAGGTTCTGCCCCACAACTGGGCAAGTTTTGCTGTTGAAGACTCTGCTTCCCATCAAGTAGGTGGTGTCAGGGAAAGATTTCTCGTTCTTTTTCTTACATAGATCTTGATTTAACCCAGCTGTGTGCCAGTGGTCAGGTTTTTTCCCAAGCTAAAAGGCAAAGCTGAGAGTGTTACAGGGTGAGGTACTAATCTATCTCACATTATTGCAACTTTTTGCTGTTGACCTTGTGCTGGTGAAGGCAGCTTATTGTCCTGACTCTGTAGTCTTCTGGTTTATTTCTTGGCCAACTCAAACCTCCCAGTTGTGCTTATTTCCCTGACAGTCCTGGAGAAAACTTGTCGAATGGGCTCTGCCTTTTGCTTTCCTAAAGTCACACGTCTGTGTGTTCCAGCTTTCCTTTCAAGAGAGGATTTTTGTTTGTTTGTTTCCTGATTTTGTCCTTTCTGTATATTTCTGAATAGCGGTGGAAAGGAAGACAAGCCAATGAGGCCATTTGCCTGTCTGGCAAGGGAAATGGCATGATTTAAAACTAGTTGAGATAAAGAAACACTAAAACTTCCAGGAAAATTCTAACATTTGTTCGGATGTTTTTGTTTATTTTTGGAGCTGTGGTGTATCCATGATTTTCAGTGTTTTGACCTTTACTTTGAAGAATGTCGTAATTGTGCCAGCAGACTCAGCTGTCAATATTTTAATTTCAAACCTCTTTATAGAAGTTCATAACTGACCTATAAAATTACACATACTGAGCATATGTGGTCTCAGGCAGGAAAAGAATTAGTAAATAAATACATAAATACAAATGTGTCTGTTTAAAAGTTATAAAGCCACAAAAAAATGACATTGGTGATTTCAAATGCATTTTACAGTCTTGTAACTCAAAAGCAAGCCAGTCAGGTTTTTCTTCTTTTAAACTCAAAATTATTAACCTCTTAGACTTTAATGTGGACTGATGCAGTGCCTGTGGCCATTATAGCAAATAACCACATTACTGCATTCATGAAATTAGCTACTGTGTGCTTGTGGTAATTTTGTCTCCATGAAAATAGCTCACAAATTTTAAGCAGGCAGACTTATTACAGGAGTCAGTTCTGCTTTTAGATACACACCATCTTTGTGCATTCATGTAGCTTCATCAGGGTATTTTTGAAAGGATCTTTGTCAACCAGCTTTAATATTAGGAATTTTGCTGCTGAAGGACTGGGGAAAAGAGAAGGGAAGGAATCTAAGTTTCAGAATGCTGTATGTTTTAGGGGGAAAATAAGTAATTTTTTAAAAATTTCCCAGTGATTCTCTTTTCATTATTCCTATCCATGTTTAACTATTAGATGGCAATAGGTCTGGAAAAGTTGTTATGGCACTATAATTTCCAAACTAGTACTTGTAGGGTAAAAATGTTGGTGTGTAAAAATGATTATAAAATTCATAGGAGTCTTAATCTTCAACTCCCCACCTAGCCTCCTTTCATAAAATATTGGGACCACACAGCTACTTTGTGCTTCTGAAAATTTGGCATGAAATTCCTTTTTTTTTAATGAAACACACATCCTTATTATGTTTTCTTCCAAAACTGAGTTGGGTTTAACACAGTGCTGTGTGACAAATACTCAACTCTACAAGAAGGAAGAGGAGCAGATGGCAGACTGGGGAGAAGATTTTGCGCCATCATGATAGTGTGGGTGGTAAACTCTTTCCTTCCTCTTCTGCTCACTGACATGAAAAGGGAGAAAAACAGCATATGTCCCATGTTCTGATGAGAAATTACTCTCACCAGATAATCCAAGCTATCATTGTGTTGGTTTGGGCAATGCTTCTCCAGGATATCTCTTACAGTGGCACACTGTTCAGCCATCAGTCTTATCAGTAAGAGTGAGAGTACAGGTCAGTCTCATGCTGACCTTTTGGTGTCTTGCTCACACAGGCAGCCCTGAGCAGGGTTAAACAGCAGTAATGTAATTTCTACCATTTCCATGTTTCTTCCACTTAGTGAAATGTGACTTGAACAGGTAGAATTTTATTTTTTTTTGGGGGGGGGGCAGTTAGTGTTGGCCCAGCCTTGAAGATTTCTGAGTGACCTAATATTTCTGTTTGCACTGAAATCCTAAACCCTGCTGTGCTTTGCATGGTTTTGCATTTCTGTGAAAAGAGTTTGCATAGTTCAAGTCCTAAGGTTATGTTAATAAGGAAATATGTTGAATATATAAAGGCACAGAGTCTCTAAATAAGCTATAGCAATTTTGTGATGGGATACACCACTTTTTGGTGCCATGAAAATCCTGTGAGGGTCTTCCATACCTAAGTCTTTTCAGTTCAGTGTTTTAACGATTAATTGAAACCTTTAACATAATCTTAATTCTCTTACAGATGTAAACTAGCATACTTTCTCTCTAGAGCTTTACAGGATACACTAATAAATCTCAAGAAAATAATGCGGCGAGATGTCATGAAAACCAATATGGAAAAGTAATCTTTATCCCACAACTTATGTTGCAGGACTAGGTAAATATTTGATAACGCAATGACAATGTTAAGTTTTCAAGCATTCCCTTACCTCTCTCAGAGTGTAAAATTAACCCCTTTCTTTAAAATGTATACGTTTCTTTTTTTCCATTTTGCATCATACTATAATATGAAATGAAGATTAATATCAGCCTTTTTATTAGAGCTGTCCACACCTGCAATAACGAAATTCCAAGTGCAGTGAAACCCACTTGACTTCAGATTTGCTCACAGTTCTCATTGAATTTTAGTGAGCAATGAACAAAACTGGGCAAATCCAAGGCTTATTCTTCAGGGGCACTATGTACTGAGGTACCTAGACTGTCCAGGAGCTGGTGATTGTGTCTGGGAACTTGGTAGCTGCTTTTGGAGTTTCACTGGTGCTAAACAGACAAAAGAGTCTGGTAAAAGATGTAAACTTTTCCATCGATCCCCTGAGAACTAGGGTTGGTATCCATGGTTTGGAAAGGAGTGCCCATCAAACGGTAAGGATTTCCTCACAGACTCCATGTTCCTGAATACTACAAAAACTTTTAAATAGGTAGTGCCACCGTTTCATTTTTATGGGCATCACATCTATGTCACAGATTTATTTAAGTCTTTGTTTACTACTACTTTTGAGTCTCTTGACAAAAACTTTTCACAGAGAATGCGTACAAAGCTGAGCTGCTCCTAGTAGAAAACCATTCTCATCTTACTAATGAGCAACTCACAGACCAAACCTGACTAGAAATAAAGGTTTTGTGGGAGTTACAAATATCTCATCTTAATACAGTTTCTTAAACTGCTCATATTGCAACAGAAGTAATTTAACTTTATATAAAACAATCTGCAAATTTAGCTTTACCATTCATCACTTTGGTACAAAAATACTAGTTCACACCATTGTCTTACTCAAGCAGAAAACAGTATTTGGGCCAGGCAGTGCTACCTGAAGATTTTTGACAGAAAGTAGCTAACAACCTGGCATAAAAAACTGAAATGTAAGAACTTCTGCACAGCCATGTTAACACTGCGGTCATGGCTTCATTTGTTGTATGGTGTGGGAAGGAACTGTTGACAGCCTCTCAAAGTAGGGGAAAAAAATGAGCAACTCTATTACTTAGCTTTACACATCACTTAATAATCCTATGGCAAATGAAGTTGGGCCCAAACCTGACAGTTGCATTACTTAGGAAGTAAGAAGAGGAAGAATCTTTATTGTTGCTTGAGAGGAGGCTGCCAGAAATCCTGCAGCTGAATGCCCTGGAGAACACAAGAGTTTTTCAATGTGCTCAGAGGATTACAATTCAAAGTCAGAGGCAAATGCTGTATGCTCCCAAATATCTATTGATTGACTGATACACCTAAAGGATAAGGACTGAATCCTGCAGAAGGCTAGAGACCCAAAAGCAATCATATATAAAGAAAAGAAAATCCTGTGCTTTCCGGAATTTGAGTCTAGTACTCAAAGTAGGGGATGTATATCTGGGTGCTGCTGAAACAGGGCTTTATTAAAATAGTGGAAGCACAACAGTTTGAAAGCTAGGAGGCTTAGTTATCAAGGACAGATGTATATGTCACTGAGATCAACCTCTTAAACAATGTACTTGAAATTTGGTAGATAATGCTTCATTGAATTGAATTGGGGTTTTTTTAATAGTGTTTGATTAATTACCTACTCAGAAGACTAAATATAAAATATGGAAACTGTTGGGTTTTTTTTAAATTAACCCAGTTCTCAGCTTTTCTGTTTGGAAAGGAGGGAAAGGGACAGAGACATTGAATTTTTGCTTCCTATTTCTTACATTTTTCTTATATGCAACTCTTTGTGAACAGTGTGGTCTCTCGCTATGTAGCCTGCTGTCATTGAACACAATAAAAACCTAAAACTTCATGCGACGTGAGTATATCTTATCAGTCCCTCATTCACTGTTGTTTTCACATGCAGTTTCCTTCCCTTTTACTGTTCAGAATTATCATCACGTATCCCTGGATAATCAGCTCTCTTGTCTCCCCATAAATCAGAAAAGAATAAAGCAAATATTTTTGTAATACTAATGTAGCCTTAGAACTGACCTGTCTCTTGAAAAATAAGCGATACCAGAACATAAGAAGTGCAAACAAAATATACATAAAGAGGAGCAAAAGGATAATTTTGGAAGAGTAAACTGAAAAAAAGGAGTAGCATTTCTACACTTGCTAACATGAGTGGTGGAAAGGTTGACTTCACCAAAAAACACCAGTGTGCATAAAGGAAAAAGAAAATCTTCCAAAACTGTTCCTGTTAAAGTCCCATCCACTACCACCCATTTCACAGGATGAAGTTAGTTCCAGTGAAAACAAAACAAAACAACACAACACAAAACAAAACAACAAAATTTCAGTTCTTTGAGTCATGTTTTTTTCTGTTGTGAAGTGTGTTGCCTAAGAAAACAGCAATTCTGTCCAGGTCAGGAGAGAAGAAAATGTTTTTTTCCCCACAGATTTCTCTCTTAATATTGTGGTTTTGCTACTCTATGCAGAATACTTTACCTAACTTTCATCATAAGGAGCTGATTCAAAACAGATTCCCTAAGGAGAACATACATTTATTATGTTCAGCTAAGGATCAGAAAATGAAAACAATCAGTTTTGAGGACTCCATTGTATCTGCAGTATTTAAATACAATTGAAAATGTCGTCAGTTTTTATAGGCAAGTAGCAAGAGTCAAAAGAAACAAAGATAAAGTGATGCACAAAGTGGGAAGAGTCTTTAGGGACATTAAGCCAATTCAGAGCAATATGGAAGTAATCAAAAGTCAGTCAATAGACCAAATAAGACTTCGTAACAGAAAAGCACAGACTAAAGCTGAGGCAGCTTAAGGAAGGCTGGATGATACTAGATGCAGTGTGTTTACATAAGAAACAAAGAGATTTCAAAACAAGATATGAAATAATTAGCGTTGGTGAAATCTCGGAATGTTTGCAGCTTTGTTTTAATTAGAATAAGCATCAAGAACCTTGGCTGCTTACCCAGATCTTCTGCATGGTTTCAAGAAACAAAACTAGGAAACTACATAAAGGAAGAATATACACAGAAATCCTTGTTCTTTCTTCTTTCTAATGTTCCCTCCCCTGTTTTCAGGGACATTTGTTAATGCTTCCTAGAGGTACAAAACTATTGATAATGACCCTAGCATTTCTTTAAACACCTTGATTCCCATGCAGCACTTGAATTATAAATTATAATTTGCATGCACATGTTCTTCTTCGAGAAAAAACTAGGTCCTTTTTTAAAAACTTCTGGTTAGGGAAACATGCATGTCATTACTAAGTGTGTGTGTTACTTTGTGTGTGTGTGTGTGTGGTTTTATATATATGAATATGCAGACAAAATGGGGACATAAAGTTGAGGAAAAGTAAAACATGCATATTTTACTGTGATGCTTCTTTCAAAGACTACAGGGAATGAGGAGATAGGAAAGATCCAAATAACAACAAAATTTAAAATACTTGATTGGCTGTCAGAAGATGAAAATGCAACAAACTGCGATAAACAAAGAGTGCACAGGGGGAAAAAAAATAAGATGGATTCAAAGATTAAGGAGGACACATGGGTGTTATAGTTAAGGCCTCAGCACAGAAGCTGTCCTGTTAAATGTGCAATTAGTTTCTTACATGCTGAACCTGGATATTGTAATCAGGAGTCCTGGGTTCGCAGCCATCCTCACATCACCTTTTGGATGTATGCCCAGAAATCTCCCAGTTTTCCTTTGCCTTCACTTCCAGGTCTTACTCTGTTACAGAACTGGGACACAGATTCAGGCACAGGAATTTGTTCTTTTTTGCTTGTGGTGACACAGCTAAATTTGGAAGAGCAGCAGCATAGCTGCTACTGGCTACTGGCTAAAAAGGAGCCAGTAGAAATCTGAGAGTGTAAAGATTGTACCTCTATCCTTTTGGTAGAGAATGGGCTTGGAGAGGCCAAAGGGGTTTTTTCCACTCCTCCCTCTCCCTTATCATTTCCCAAACATTTCTCTTTCCTCCCTTTCTGGGATAAGTGGATAGGTCACTAAATCTTCTTCAGATGTAGCTGTATTTCTGCACTACACGCTACCTCTGCATTTTACTACGTGGAATGTGGACTACCTCTCTGCCTCAGGTACAGCTATAGCTAGTCCAGATAACACTGGTCCTCCTGCTATCTGTATTTGATCTCTGTACTGACATACTTGCCAAAACTTGTAGCTGATTCTACTTACTACTGATCAAGAAAACCTTTTAAGGTCTTTTGTAATGGAAGTATTTATATACATGACAAAATTTGTGTAGTGTGATGACTTAATAACTAATTTATTTTTACAGATAAATGTATTTACTTAATATTGTGTTAAAATCGCTAGAAATGTATCTCCCAATCCAGCACTGACTATATTGCACTGTTCTGTTCTGAATGTAGACTGGTGTACAACTAAGGGTAGCTTTCACATCCCTGACTGCAGTTTGAACTCTGGGTATTGTGTCAGAATGAGTTGATTTGCATTGGCTTTACAGATTATTAATGAAGAGAAAGAAATAAGTTCTTTTGAGGGTGGCTCAAAGCAAGAGTTCGTACCAGGTACTCTGCATTACTCTGTGGAGAAAACCCTCTCTCCTGCTGCTGGCTGTGTGAGGAGTCTGTGGAGATTAGCATCCTAAACTCAGTGCAGAAAAACAATCAGTGCAAATGTCCCTCTTTGAGCTATTTTTACTACCAAAACTGTACTGTGATGTATGTAGACCAACTGCAAACACAGGGCATTTTTTCACAGACTCCCACAGTACTTTGTATCAGCAGGGAGAATAACAATTTCTTGTTAGAAGGGGACACATGCGGGATGCATCTGCTGTAAAGCCTGATCCCCCTCTTAAGGAAACATCTTAAACTGGAAAGAGATGAGCACTGGTAGGAGGGAAAACGCAGACAGCAGACACAAAGACACTGACTGTTTCCACGAGCAGGAAAATGACGTAAGCTTCAAAGAGAGGCCATGTTTCAAGCTTGCACATATTTCCATAGCTGTTGCCAGATATCACTTCTAGGAATCTGTAAACAGCAAAGACCACATCCTAGTTTTGGCTTTCCTAAACAACTCTTTCCATGAGGTCTTTAAAGGACGAGGAAGGAACTTGAGAGTTTAAAGAGATTATGGTACACGAGCATATCCTCAAAGTGTTGATTAAGCAGCAAAAGCTACAAATTTAAGCACACAGAATTGATTATTTCAACGTGAAAGAGAGCATGCAGTCAGTGTAGCCAATTTTAAGTTATTTTTGGTGTGAGGTCTGCTTTGATTGCACTCCTGGATTTGCTGTTGTTACAAAACACATGGTCCAGATTTTGCATGTTTGTGTTTCCAGATCCTTAAAACCTATTCACCAACCAGACACATTGCAGAGAAAAACTGATCCTCTGTAGGTAGAAAATGTATTTCTATTCTTTAAAATATGACCCTATCCATAGGCTCTATTCATTTATATTTTCCACCTCTTAGCATTATCTTTTTTGCCACCACTGCAAATATTCATTATGAATGTTTGTAATTGTTACTTATTCTACTTTTATTTACACAGTTTGAGTCAAAATCAGTGCCATTTATTGACAGGAGTTCACAGGTCTACTCCCTGTCTCCACTGTGAGTACTGTACAGTTGGCAGGTTATTAGTCTCTTTAAAAAAAGCATGAGGAATTGAAGAGATCAGGAGCTGTAAGTAGGTGAGATATAAAGTAGACAGCTCAACTCTGAGAAGAATTTAACAGCTGTGAAACAGCTGTGCTCCTCAAAAGTCCTACGGACTCTGAAGAGACACAGGATCCATCCAAATGGTCTTTATATAGTGCTTTACCTAATAGATAATAAAGAGGCTCATTCAGTTCAGGAACATTTTATGTGAAATAGCCTTTGAACTGCATTGTCTGTGTCTGCAGCATAGCTGCATAGTGGTAGGAAGTCTACAGGTTTTAGAACATTTTTGCCAAATTGTATGATAGTCAAGCACCAATTCTGTGAATCACTTGGGATTGACTGAAGGCTAAGGGAATTTCGTTTCTTACTGTCGCACACCTGAAAAACTAGACCTGGCCCTTAGAGTATTCCAGTCATATAAAAAGTAAGTACCACAACGAAAGACTGCAGTCACTTGTGGCTGATTTTGATTATTTTCTGAAATAAACAGAATTTGGGAACAAAACCAAAAGTGCACTGTATAATTCTAACAAAACTACAACAAAATGTATGTAACTAATTTATAAACTACAGTACAAAGTGCTGCATTCTATTCTTTCTATTCTCTATTTCTTTTCATCATTTTTTGCATGTAAATACTCATAAAATATTCAGCGACAGTCTCATTATTTTTAGATAGAATGTACAATGGAGACAGCTGAGAAGCAAAGAGTTTTCTGTCAGACTCTATAGTCTGTCTTCAAAACCAGGGTATACTGTCTTCCTGATTGAGAGCTGATTTTGCTTTTCAGGATCAGGATGAATAATACCTAATAATAATAATTACACACAATATCCAAACCAAAGCCACTAAAGATTGCCTGCACAGCCTCCTATTTTTTTTTATTCCATCTCACTGTCTGTATTGCTCTAATTTGTCTGATATTTTAAATGTTGTATGATTGATTTAACACTCTTTTCCAAGGAATACAGGAAAAAAACCCCAGTGTTCAATGATTGTTTCCCAGTTTAGTCTGTTAAAAAAAAGTGCTAACTTTTATTAGACCCTGGAGAAGAAATGAATTTCAATTTGTTGCATTTCTCCCGCTCCTGAAAATTGGGAAGGCCAGCTACACAAATGTAATTTAACTGGCTCTTTTGTATACAAAGAATCCAATCATGCAAACACTTAAACACATGCTTGGCTTTATACACATGAATAGTCCTATTAAAGTAATCTATTAGTATTTTAAAAGAGAAATGAGCATAAAAACAAATTTGCATTTAGAACTCTCCAAAATTAATGCTACTATTTTATTTTATAATTTGATGATACAGAATTTAAATACACTTAAGGTTTAATTACGGGCTTTCCATTGAAAGAGTCTAAGAGAAGAGTAATCTGGAACTCACAGTAAACAGTATGTTCCTTGATATGGAGCAAATTTACACCATATTGTAATTTTGCATGAAACCCGCAGTGCATTACAGCATCTAAGTAAAATGAAAGAAGGTAAAGACTATGCAAAAAACCCACAGACTTTCAACTACTTTTAGAAAACTGGTAAATTTCTGCCTGTTTGCTAAGGGAAATAAAGAGAAAATATAATCTCTCTGAAAGATTTCTGAGATAAACAGCCAGCTCTTCTTTCAATAATCATGAAATGAGTAGGAAATTAAATCTGACTTATAACTCCCATCCAAGAAGAAATTTAAAACATAATAAAGAATGTGAAAACGTTACTATAAAAGCAAGGGTACTGTATGATAGGAAAATCTGTGTGACTGGGCTATCCTCACTCAGGGAGCCTTGATGAAACAGCTTCTATAAATCAAAATCCAAGTGCATAAATAACTGCCAAACAGCCTAACAAAGAAAGGAACACGATAACAAGGACGGATGTTGGTAGCATATGCTGGGAACTCCAAATCAGGTCAGAAAGCACATACCAATATTGAATCTGTGAAATAACCACTAAAGAGAACTAAGCAGTACAATAATGAATGAAATCTCTTTAAAGTTTGTAAACAGTACTTGAGATTTGGTTATATACTTGCATTCTGGATGCTGATATTTAAATAGGGTGGCTGTGCCAGGCTAGAATAGATGATGCAGGGTGTTTTAATAGTTATATTTCTGATGTTATAGCAAGAAATCTCATAACCAAAAATCAATGAGAAAAAAGAAAGAAGGTTTCAATTATTATTTTTGGGAGGGAACTTGTAAAGTTCTGTCTTTAGACAAAATTTTGAATTACCCAAGGACTTATTTTTTAACTGTTGATAACACTGCTTCTCAAATGTTAATATAATATGGAATTGTATAAATGGATGGATTAGGTGGTGATTCAGAGTATTTCCGAAGTGTTTTTGCACTAATCATCTACGTTGTTTGAAGAGTCTCAAAATGATACTGCTTTGCGTTACAAAAAGCTTATTCTTTCCATAATGGTATCTTGATAGAATATGAATGGAATAAGTGGTTCCCAGGGCATTAGCAAAGCAACAACATCAAATATTTCTGTTTTCCATAACTGTTCATTGTATCTACCCTCTTCCTAATGCAGCCCAGGAGACTGTTTGCCCTTCTTTGTGGCAAATGCATATTGCTGGATCAAGTTCAATTTGGTGTCCACCTGGACAAGCAAGTCTTCTTCTGCCAGGATGCTTTTCAGCCAGTTGGTCACCAGTATTTACTAATGCCTGGGGTTACTCCCCCAAAGGTAGCATGAGTTTGCAGTTCCCTTTGTTGAAATGCATGATATACCTGTGGGACCCTTTCTCCATTTTTTGAGGTTCCTCTGGACAGCAGCACATGCATATGAATCAGTCAGTGTCCCCCCCTAGTTTTATATCTTGTACAAACGTTCTGAGGAGGCACTCCATCCCATCAGCCAGGTCATTAATGCAAACATTAAACAGTACTGGCCTAGTATCAGGCCTGAGGGTACACCACTAGGGACCAGTCTACAGCTGGACATCATACCACTGACCACAAACTTTTGAGACCAGCAATTCAGCTAGTTCACTCTCCACCTCACTGCCTGCTTATGTACTGTGTACTTCATCATTTTATGAACGAGAATGTGAAAGGAAACAGTGTCAGATGACATGCTGAAGTCAAAATAAACAACATCTGCTGCTACCCTCATCCACGAAACTAGCCATTTCAAGGCTATGGAGGTGGTCAGGCATGATTTTCCCATTGTAAATCCATGCTGATTGTTCACAATCACCTCCCTTAAGGTTCTGAGCCTTTTATTCTGAAGAGCACATAAAGATCTCTGAACTTCACCTGCATAATTGTGATTAGTTTACAGCTGTTAGGACATGGACACTGTAAAATTCTCATACCTGCCAATCTCATAATTAAAAGCATGATCCTGATGTAAGCATCGAGTCTTGTGGTTAACCGATATGAGAGCAAGATAAAGCCCAGAGCTGCTTTATACCAAGAGCTGAGTTTGTCATTGCTGTTTGAAGACTAGTTTTCTATTTTTTAGACTGACCAAATATTACAGTGTTTTGACTCTCACCTTTGCTGTAGAAGGTAAAGGTATGATGTGCTTGGCCACAGCTCAGCAACTGAACTGGTGAAAGATTGTGATCTCTTTGTAACATTTACTTCCCTAATCTGTTTAATCAATGTGGCAGTATTCCTGAAAGTTGTTCTCAGGGCTAGCTGTTGAATGTAGTCTTGAGTGATGTGCAATTGCATGATTGCAGCAGCATGGGAAGTTACATTGCAAAGAAGATAAAAATTTAAAAAATAAGATAAGTCTTGTTTATATACCTAGGGACAGAGTATTATTTTTAATCGTTCAGTTATTGCAGCTATCTGTAACAGGATGTAAATCCATTCCATAAAAACATTGTCATATTTTTCCTCTCCCCTTATCATTTGAAACAGGACAATAAAACTATCATGACGATTCTTTAAGTATCTTTAACTGTGTACAGTGTATTTACAGACTGACTGCCAATCACAAATCAACAGTTTGGTGTAAAGTAGTGTTCTGCTCCCCTTTGTATTTGCTAACTCCTGACGAGTCTTTTCTCCAAACCATACTTCCATTTCCCTTGTATTCACTGCATTATTGGAACTCTGTCTGTCTGTACAGGTGGGTGTCTGTCAGCACTTCCATTATGAACCCTCTGTTTGGGGTTCGTAATTCAAATGTTCTCATTTGTAATAAGATGAGTTAACAGCAATTTCTTAGCCAAAGAAGGGCTTCCACAATCACTTTGCAATGTTTTCTTGTGAGCATCCACAATATTTGGATAAGAGTAAGTTTTCTGTAATCAGAGAAACACTGAATTTTACTGAATTTAAATTCCACATCTCTGTCGTTGAAACTTAAATCAGAAAGCCAACTGTATCTTGGGCTGCATCAAAAGAAACATTAGCAGCAGGTCAAAGGAGGTGATTCTCCCCCTCTACTCTGCTCTTGTGAGACCCCACCTGGAGTACTGCATTCAGCTGTGGGGCCCCCAACATAAAAAAGACCTGGACCTGTTGGAGTGGGTCCAGAGGACTGCTACAAAAATGACCAGATGGCTGAAGAACCTCTCATACAAGGACAGGCTGAGAGAGTTGGGGTTGTTCAGCCTGAAGAAGAGAAGGCTCCAGGGAGGCCTTATAGCAGCCTTCCAGTACTCAAAGGGGGCTACAGGAGAGATGGAGAAACACTCTTTATCAGGGAGTGTAGTGACAGGACAAGGGGCAGTGGTTATAAACTGAAAGAGCCTAGATTTAGGTTACATATTAGGAAGAAATTTTTCACTGTGAGGGTGGTGAGGCACTGGAACAGGTTGCCCAGGGAAGCTGTGGATGCCCCATCCCTGGAGGTGTTCAAGGCCAGGCTGGATGAGGCTTTGAGCAACCTGGTCTAGTGGAAGGTGTCCCTGCCCATGGCAGAGGGGTTGGAACTCAATGATCTTTAAAGTCCTTTCCGATCCTAGCCTTTCTATGATTCTATGATTCTATGATTCTATGAAATCAAACTGAGTTTCCAATTTCAAAGCTTTATTTTGAGAACTAATTCATAATGTTAGTCTTTAATATGATCTAGATTGCATGGTTTGAAAATTGCTGGGGAAAAATCCTGTTCAAATACAACTATAAATATTCAAGTCCGTATTTTCATTCTGAGGGTCCCATGGTTTAGAATTTTACCTTGTAGGTGAGTTAAAAATTCTCCCATGACAAGCAATGTGCAACTTACTTTGCCTAGGGAGTTAACCTGATTTAGAGTCTCCCTCTGAGATTCTGTATCACAGATTTGTTGTTAAAGAACATTGTTATGCTGCAAAGGTTTTCAAGTATCTTTGCAAAAGAGTGCCACCATGTTGGTGATCTTAGTGCACTCCTGTTTACGCCTGATGTAGCTCACACCTCAAGTGGGAACTGACAGTTCAGTATTCAAATACTACCTTTTCTTCCACGGCATCCATCATTTTATGTATTGCTTCTGATAACATTGGCAACAATATGTAAGATGTCGCATAATGTTGTATTACAACTTTTCTTGGAAATTGTATGTTGTAAGGGATTTGTGACGCATGAGGAGAGGGGAGGGAGGAAATACTCTTCTGGGAATGAGTATTTGTCATTTCGCTGGGTGTTTGAGAAGTATAAAAAGAAAAGTGAGCTCATCCTCAACCTTTGACATGTGGACTTCTTCAAGGGAGTTTGAGCTGTTGGACACACAAAGCAGTAAGCAAACGATCTCTTATGCAAGGGCTGTGAAAATTTTCTAACTGACTTGCAGCCTGTGTCCAGCAGATTCTTTCTGAATTGGTGAACTTTGACTATTAAAAGCTGGTCACTGACATCATGTAGGAAGCTATAAGTGTTAAATTCAGATAAAAAACAAAACAAAAAACAAAACAAAAAAGCCAAACAAAAATGCACTCCTGTACTCCAATTCTTTAATAAGAAACAACTCTTGAGATACTGTAATCATCCTTATTACTGAGCAGAATATGTTTAGTCACAGTCTACCATCTGATATTTTTTGGCTCTGTCACAAGGTCTGTCTACACATTATATTTCTCTATGACAGCAGAAGGTGCTGTCAATGGAAGCCAAGGACTATTTTAATTCTGTCCTCCATGGGACCCCTGATTGACTATGAGCTTTGCTGGAAAAAGGAAGGTTTTATTTTCTTGAATCCAAATTAAACATAGCTGAGGAAAATTAATAAAGATGTACTGGCATCTGACCTCTAAAGCTGAGACGGAAGGCAGATCCAGCAGAGCAGTTAAGTCAGAGATCACCAGGGGTCGGGACCAGTCAGGGAGAGTGAGGAGCCAAGGTAGGTAGCACAATGTCTGCACTGAGAGGGTGTAAACAGCTGCAGCCCAAGGGGGGCTCGGGTGTGCCTGGGGCACTGGTCACACTTGCCTGCCCACAGGTACAACTCCTGCATGGGGGAGCACAACATGCACCTCCCTGGGGAGAAAGAGTAAGAGGTGACTATCCAGGGGAGCCTTTGACAATATCAATCATTGTTTTTTCACTGATCCTGTGGTGATTTAAAAAAATTAAAAACACATCAGTAGAAATAGAACAGTCAATGCCTCTTTTTATTAAAGCTTAGGTCTCGTGTTGGAGAAAGGTCATCATCTGTCTCCTACTCTGTTGGATAAGGACACTGGTCCTTATTTACACAGGTCTCCCAAATTCCAGGCTCTCATCACAACCATCAGTGCACACAAGGCACATGGAGATCTTTTACTACTTTTTTGAAGAAAAATGCCTGCAATAGTGTATCTCTATAACATTTACAGCACTGAGCAAAATGTGTATTTATATTTGCCAGAAAATATCTAATTTAGTTTAACAAATCTATGTGTGCATAGGTGCAGTTGGCTTTTGTATATGCTTGTAAATAAACAGGAACAATAAGGAAATAAAGGCAATGAGGCCAGATCTTCTAAATTAAATGCCATTTCCTGCAGTTCCTTTAATGGACAAACCTTTTCCACATGAAGATGAATTCAGACATTACATTTAAGCAGAGAACAGAATCTCACAGTCATTTTTACTGAACAAACAGACATATTGCCTTGGCGTAAGAACATCAGCTGACTTATTTAAAGGGTTTTGCCTAATCATAAAGATTTAAGTTGTGTTGCATTGTTATTTTTACCTCTAACTAGGGTTACATTTGTGTTTTTTAGGAACATTGTCAATATTTCATGTTGTGTGTCTAAGGAGGCCTTGGAGATATCTATGTGCGAAAGGAAAGGTGAGACAGCTGTTATTACTGAAGGTTGCTAAAATGTGGCATGTAAGTAAAACATTAAAATCACTTATTATTTGTGTGATAGGATGGGGATGCTAAATATCAGACACTTGTTAATCACCAGCAATTCGGAATCACAGTGCAGACTAGAGTAGGATACTGGTAACAGTTTGCTGTAAGATCCCCACTTTCATACGGAAAAAAAAAAAGGTGGGGGGAGAGGGAGAGGCTCAGAAGCATCAGTCTCTAGTTCCTCTGAAGAAAAAATATAGTGGCAGGTCATTCTGTGTGTGTGACATTTTGTCAAATTTCGCAGGGATCCAGTAACAAAATTTCATTTTATTTTCTCAAAGAAAAAGAAATTAACTTATTTATCCAGAAAGTCTTGCAACTAACAGAAGGGAACTCAATTTGGCTCTCATTCTGCTTGTGAATTTGTGAACTTAAAACTAGCAACTGCTTAGACATCTTGATTATGACCCTACAGCATTTACTTTATGACAAGAAAACATATCACCAACCAATACTGTGTATTTTTGGCTCTTCAGTAGGGCCAGTTTTCCAAGGCTTAAAGCAACTGCCAAGGGAAGTAAATTTTAAATTGAATTTTAATCTGTTGCTGTCAACTCTGAAAATATAGTTGTTAACAAAGAGATATCAATCAACAGAACTTTTTCTGCTAGGAGACTAATTCTTGATACAACAATATCTTTACGAACAAATCTGAATGTTGATACCATGTCTTTCTTGCAACAATTTTCAGATGGGACAAAGATTGGTCTAGTAATAAATAATAAAAAGGGAAGATTTTTTCCTGACTCAGTTATTTAAACAATCACCGTCCAGCTCAGATGTTATGGTACAGATGATGCATGTGAGGATAATAACTCCAGTGTATGACCGTGGGGTAGGAAACCTCCTGGAAAGCATTGACTCTGGAAGAGCTTTAGCGTAGATGGAGATAATATGCAGTGCTGTGATTGAGAAGGCTAAGACCAGCTTTCAGAATATAAAGGAAACAAAAGGATGTGAATGTGACCTATTACCTGAATAACTAGCCTTGGATAAGGATGTTCAACTCTTCTAGGAGAAAGGTGGCTTATTTATTCTATCCAGGCAACTACACTAGGCCAGAGACCTCATGCAGAAGGGGTAAATTTCTCAGTCTGAGTGACAAAAGTGTAAAAAGCTACAGTGGCTGGGAATAGGCAATTATAAAATGTTGGGGTTTAGCACCAAGAATTTATCAGTGGAAAAGCTACTATCAGGAAGCTGGGAGTCTGAGTAAATTTTATTCTGTTTCCAGAATAAATTATGTAAATTAGGTGTAAATATATAAGCTAGACAGTGTTAGTGGTTCATTTGCATATTGGTATCTTTGGATGTCTGAACCTTTGCCTTGAAAATATTCCTTCACGGGCCTTAACTGTGATCCTCTCAACAACATAATGGAACTTCCTGGCCTGCACCAAGTAAAAAGTAGTTTTTTTAAGACAACTAACCAAACAGTCAGAACACTTTTTTTCTTTTTTTTTTTTTTTTTCCACACCTACTGTGGAGTGGACCAGAAGTCTGTCAGCATTTTCTGTCTTTTCCTGTCCTCCTGAAGTAAGGATGCTGGAGGAAGTAGAACCAGTGGAGAAAGAAGAACACAATTTTTCCAATTTGTTCGTGTATTCAGTTCGTGTATTCATTAAACCAACTTCATTTTTTTGACTGGGAAGGAACGCTTCCATCACATTAATTGATAGGGTTTGGTAGGTCCTACCTGTGTTGGAATAGCCTGCATAAGTGGTACCTATGCAGCCTCTTCATTTAGGAGCACCATTATCACTGTTTTTTCCCTGTCTGTTTTCACCAGTTACGTAGATCCCAGAAAATGTAAATAATTTAGTCAATCATTACTTCACTCATTATGGATTCACCTATCAGTTAAAGCAAAGGAATATCTATGATGTTCAGAAAATTAGACTGGATAAACTCACTTAAAACATTGTGTAGCTATTATTAATGTTACTTTATATTTTTTATCAAGAATCTTAATATCTTCTGGAATGATAAGCAGCTCATAAAATACTAGGAATTTTCAAAGGTGAACAATTAGAAACCAATTTGCAATGGACTAATTTTTTCTGTTGAGAGAGGTCTTACTGTAGGAGTGATCTTGTTCATTTTAACAGTTACTTTCAAATCCAAGCACTATTTAATGAGGAGTAGGGTATGTTAATAAGTTCTGATACATTATTTAGGGTCTTTAAATTATATTAGATGCTTATCTTAGTTCATCCACTTCCTTTGAAAAGTGTCAACAGCCACATATGTTTAATTAAGCATTCGAGAAAGGCTGCCATCCTCAAAACATTCTCAGCAATGACAAATAACCTGAATAGCTCTTTGACTGTTCTCCCTGTTGCACTTCTTATGTTTATGTTAAATTTAGAGAGAATTTTAGAGGTATGTGGCAAGGCTTAACAGTACAAGTAATGGCTGCTTCTTAAGATAACACAAAATCATCATGAAACCGAGTATCACTAGTTTGTTGTATGTAAGAGAAAAATACGTGACACAAGAAGGTTTCACTTTAAGTGGTGTTTGCAGCTAGGCTGAAAAATACAGATTTTCAAGTGTAAAAATATCAGCAATAGTAAGAGGCTATGCAATTAGTAAAGGATTATTGTTGGGTTTTTCCCCCCTGTGATATTCTTTCTGCTTTAATTCTGCCATCTACTTCATGTTCAGATCAATACCATTCGGTCTTCAGAAACACAGACTTGTAGAAAGCCTGACTAATTTTTCTTCACAAGTGGGTGAAACTCAAAATAAAAACATCTTTCAACTGATAAGAGAAGGACAGGCCAAATTAGGCTTATAAGGGGAAAAAAAACTTTTCGTGCCTCTTTAAAGGAGCCCTCATCTTTACAGCCCCTGCTCGGATGCAGCTGAGGGAGCTGCTTCTCATGTAACTCTCAGCTGCCACAGTTCTCCTTTCTCCACCTCACGATAACCAGTTGATTTGCATGACTGTGACTGCCTTTGTTTTAAAACTTCAAGTGTGATACTGCATCACTACCACTTGGGTGGGTTTACAAAAAACATCTTTTTTATAATAATTAGTTTCCTGTGATGCAATGAGCATGAGTGTAGTGTCACGTTTTGACTATTTCACTAGCTTAAAAAAAAAATTTCAGTAGATGATTTATGAGTGTATGACTTCGTTTAACCCCCAGAACATGATGCTGTCCCCATTTGTTCACTACAGGTTGGAGTTTATAATTTATAATTGTACTATTTCAATTTTAATATTTTTCTCAAAAATGAAAATTGTCATGAGGGCCACTTTAACCATCCCCCGGTTCCATCAGTGAAGGAGCACTGCAATTGCTCTGGCATGCTGCAGTCATCCAGCAAATGTGTAGCATGTATCCATAAGCTAATGCCCCCATATCCCCTAATAGTGCTCTAACAAATCCCAACTCTTCTTTAATGGCAAAGTACACATCAGACATACCTGGGATCACTGCTCTTTGGGAATAATTATAATATTGATTCTCCAAGCTAGAATGAAGGGCACACACTTTCCTTAAAAAACAGGGTTTTTTTTAAATTACAAAGTGTTGCAATATTAACATCTCAATGTCTTGTGTGCAGCTTGCTCCGTCATTCTAGTTTTGTATGCTTGAGACCTACATCAGGTTATTTAGAAAAACATGATCCCTTCATTTTTTTTTCAAATACTGGAAGTGCACCAGTATATTTTCTCTTAACCTTCAGAAATAGAGTTGTATGTTTTCTGTATGACGGATGTGAATACATATGCAGTCACATACTTATGACTGTGGCTACAACTTTGTGCCTTCAGTTTACAAAACATCAAAGAGTATATGCTAACAGCTTGTGAAATCATGTTATTTAATGTGGTTCTGTCAGAGCACAAGACAAGGCTGATGCCACAGATACCATCTCAGCCATTGAGTTAGTATCTTTTAGCCCCAGACACCCATAAAATAAGTCTGACAATGAATGCTGAAGGACCGATAGAAACCTTTGATGTGCTGTGACACATCTGTAGTCACAAACCATATAACCACTACCCACAACAAAATTAATATCGGAAAGAAAACTTCTGAATCCAAACCAGGCAATTATTTTAGCCCTGAACACAGGGAAAGACATATCAAACGGGTAACTGAGGAATTCCAATGTTAGCAGAAGTCCCATCACACACTATCTCTTGTTATAGCCAGTCTCAAAAGCATCAGAGGAAACAAACTCACCCACCATGTTTTTCTCCCTGTGAACGCATCAGAAGCATAAAAGTTTTCCCAGCCCCATGGGCAGCTGGCAGAAGCACTAAGATGATATGAATATATCAAATAATATCAATGTAGCAACGTATAAGACAGCACGTTCCTGCCTCATGTTGCATTCCCTGACAGATTCCAACACATGCATAAGAATTCACCTTGCAATTTAATGTTCTGTCTTCAAGAATTTTTTTTTGCATTGCAATTCTTCCTATAAACTTAGCTATCCTTTCTGTAGCACAGAATACATAGTATTTGCAATATTTTTCATTGCAGGTATTGTCCTAAAATTTCTTGTTGACTTCAGAAGACAGAATTTAACTTAAGTTGAAGCAAATTCTGTTTGAAAATTATGAGTCTTTTCTTAGATGTGGGTCCTATTAGTACCTCTTTTATGTTGACCTTATGTTCTGTTAACAGAACTTTTTTTTTTTTTTTAATTAAGCTTACACACTTTTAAAAAACGATAGGTCCTATCAAAATTATACTGACTTGAGATTTTCTTTTCTTAGGAAAACTTTTTTGGATATGTGGCAATTTTTGAATTGATCTGGAAAGGAACTTAGAGCCCAGCAATACACCTTATTAGTTGATGTGGTTACAAAGCTCTTCCTGAAGAACATATGATGCCTATGATGATGTCATCACATTCCAGCTTTTGTAGAACAGCTTGTGGCTTTAAGTGTCCAGGGCTGCATAGTGTTAGCAGTGCTCAATTTTGAGATGCTTGGTAAAAGGTGAGAACTGATAGCTTCATATTTTTGCTTTTGCAAGACTATAAACTCTATTGATAGGCAGAGTATTCACAATCTAAAATCATAAGAAATAATAAACTTCAAAGAAGTTTATGTTAGTTATGTACTCTGTAGGAAATTCACAAATGTTACAAGTATATTTTCTAGCATACCGAGTTGTGTAAAAACATTTTCTGTGTGGAACTGATCAGCAATAATCCTGGATAGCTGGGATATTTTTGAGGCACAGTCCTATACACAGGCACTCACTTAAGTATTTTTTATACTCATTGGCCTGTAATATTAATACTATTGCAAACATAGTTTTGTTGTGATTTCATCTAAGTCTAGCATTTGCGCTTAGCTGACTTAAATCATACTCATGTTTCTCAAGTGAAACCACACACTAACCAAAGCCAGTTTGTTAAAATCTTAATGTTCTTCTATAAGTTTCTAAGAAACTCACAGTACACGAATTGAAAACTGGCTGTGTTTTCAAACCAGGATTACTACAGGGAACAAGGAAAGTTTGGTCTGGTGTGGTTGCAGAGCTTCATAATAATTCCCTCAAAAAAATTAAAGGAACTAATTTTTAAGAGTCAGAATTTTTCAAGGCCTCCTTCTTGCTTTTCAAAGACACTTTCTATGAAAATGCTTGAAAGTACTTAAATTACAGCATGGGCACAGGTACGAAAAACAGTAGAATGGGAAACAGCTGTTTCTTAAGCTTTTGCTGTCAAGACACTGTTTTGCGTACTGTCTACATATTGCTTATTGCTATTGTACACTGTTTCTGCTCTCAGGTATAGCAATTTATATTTCAGGATTTAAAAGCCTGCAAGGGGGCTCTACCATGGTCCAAGCAGATGTGTGCTGTATTAAAAAGGCTAGAGACACGGAGATCCTTGAATCAAACCTGTGATTTCCTTCTATCTGACCTTGGTTTCAAGATTTTGTACAGCAGCAGACCAGCATGTTTTTTGTCCTGATTAATTACAGGCTGTGTTGCTCTACCTTTTCCAGTCTGAATTTGACCAGCATTCATCTTCCAGCCATTGGATTTTGTTATGCCTTCTGTTACAGAGCCATCTATAATCAGATATTGCTTTTCCTTTTTGATACATTGTCACAAGTGAAACAGTCTGGAGTTGGGGAAATGTATTTGATTCGTGCCAGTAAACATAAACTTCTGATCATTGATTTGAATGTTGAAACAGAAAAAAACCCCACAAGCAAATACAGGCACTTAGACAAACATCTATCCTTCCCTCTCCGCAGCCTCAACTTTTTGTATGTTTTCTGTGAGTTTTGCCCAGTCCATGAGAGTTCACCTGATGAAGTGGAGGTGATATAAGAGGTTGAGATGCTCTGCCCAATGGCTTAGCCTTGTTCTGTGCCCAGTCACTTCTTTCTGCTTTCTGATGCTTCACAGGTTTCTGCTACTCCATGTGTAACTGTGTCTGTAGCTCTGTTCCCTGTTGTTCCTGCTCCTGTGTGAGTCACTCACGGGCTGCAGGCCATTCGGGGATGTACCTACCCACTTCCAGCATGAGAGCCACCCCGAGAGTGCACATCCAGCTGCCACTGGCCGACAGTGCTTCTCTGCAATGTGTCTGAGCAAGGGCTCCACATGATGTTCTGATTGGATATACTTTGGCATGCAATTTTAAAGTTCTTTATTTTTTTTCCACTGTTGCTTAAATAGATTTCAGAGCCAGCTGCAATGGTTTTCGACTGTCTTCCCATGCAGGTCACAGCTGCATCGCCCTGCTCCTTAAACCTTGTAACATCTGCCCTTTACATGTGCACAAACAACAACAAACCTGATATTATTGCTTCTTCTGGACAAGCAAACAGGCTAATCTAGTTAAATGTCCCAAGGTAAGGCCTGTTTTCCAGATATCAGACTTTAATTATACCTATTTTCAAGTCCTTTCTAACTTTTAAACATCATTTTTAGAGTAAGAACAATAAATGTGACATGTCAGCACACACGTATTGACAGAGTGTAGAAGTGCCGACCTCACTGTTCAGATTTAGAAGTTTACCTTCTAGGACATCTGCCATTTTTGTGGTTGCTGCTCCAGTGTGTAATATAAACCGAGACTGGTGTCGAATTATTTTCCTACAATTAACACCACGTCTTCCCCTTTCTGAAGAAAAGCAATTTAGTATTCCTGTGGCAGTTGGAGTGTCCTGTAAAAGTTCTTTATTCCTCCAGTTTTATGTTTTCTGATGCTTGATTTAGAAGTCATACATAACAAGACTGCTGATCTATTGCTCCAGGCCTTACAAGTAGGGTAAAAACTGTCTTACCCTGCGGTTTCAGGTGCGCAAGTAAGTTGCAAGCAATACTACCTCTATTTTACTTTTTGACAACCAAATCAGGCAGATTGAGTGCCTCCTAGTAGTTTTATGGGTCCAGACCAAAGCAGCTATGCATAATATGAAGGTAATAATCCTCTCAAAGAGAACAGGAAAAGTTTGCTAGCCTTGAACTTCATTAGACAGCTTGCAGTGAACTCAGTTAGCATTAAGCACCAACTATAGGTTATAATTTTTCAGAAATGTAGAAAGAAAAGCCATATAAATTATGCTTTAGCTCTGCTTCTGCAGGACCACCTGTAAGTTAAACACCTTAGTTTAACCATAACAGTATAACTGCTAGCTTGGGACTTCCATGAGCTGTAGATTGCTAGAGGCTAGTGGCACGTTTCTGTCACTGTATGTTTGCCCCTTGCTCTTGCGTTGCCCAGGCACACGCTGCAGGGGACAGGTTCCTGGGCTGGCAGGACATCACTCTGCTCCCACACCCTTCCTTCTCACTGGGAGAGAAGAGGTGTTGGGAGGGCCGACATCTTTATCGAGGTCTCTAGATTACAGGGGGAATAATTAAAATGTAAGATGTCAGTGGGTATTTGTTTTATTCTCCCTTTTACCTGAATTTTACCTTTTTTCCAGTCAGCTCAGTGCTCTCGGGATAGAAGAAACCTATTTTCCTACTGCTGTTCCAGTTAAACCAAAAGAAATGAAATCGTTTCTTCCAGTGGCCTGCTGCACAGCTTCCTGTAACTGGCTAATTGGCCTCCTATAATTATTGCCCTAGGTGAAATATATTTACTAATAGATGCAAGGTTTATGTAGGTCATCTGGTTTCCTGGAAGAGGTGGGCTGCACTCAGACATGAAACCAATCTACCTTATCTCTGACCTTTCCCATTTGCTAACATTGAAGCTCTGCCATGAGAAAACTGGTTTAATGGAAACTATGTCTTTTGCACACTGGATCATTAAAGTAGGAGAACTAGTTTTAATATATGCAGAGCTTTAATGTACAAGGCTGTGTGAAATAACAGTCTTCCTTTCTATGTTCTTTCCAGGCAGTAATTGATGTATGTACAGTCTTGTATGTGTCTATGAAATTTTGATATCCTCTGGTAAAGTACATCCTCAAGTTTCAAGTTTAGACTGCCCGTGTCTGTAAATAGCTATCCAGCTTGGTTGTACATACAGTTGCTTTAGAGGTATGTAAATGTGCAAAACAGATGTTGTTTTATGTCTAGACCTTGGCTTTCAGCTTTTTGTTTTATTAAGATTATCTGCCATACTGTTTTCCTGTTTCCTCTTTGGACAGAGATACATATCTCAGATGGAAATTATGCCATAGTTGAATTGTTTTAAAAATAAAATTTTGTCTATCATTAATATGTTTTGAGATTAACTGGATGTGTAAAGAAACTTCAAGTGCTTCAAGATCTCAAGATCCTCATTAACAGAGGAATTCCTTTGAAATAGTAGAACTAAATTTTCTATTGCCTCCTAAGATTATCAACATCTAATCTTTTAGTTTGGGGTTTTCTGGGGAGAAAAAAAAAAAAAAAAAAAAAAAAAAGTCCTTGTCAATATTGAAAACCTGTTTACCTAGCTGTTTTCCATTTTTATTTTCTCCAGTTAACTTTTGCTTTAAATTCAGTATAACCTTTTTCTCCGTATTTTATCTTTGACTGTAGAAGCATTTCACCAGGGTGGAATTCTCCTTGGTTTGTCTGGAAATAGACTCCATTGTTATTTATTATGTAAGAGAGGGGCACTAGAGGTCCCTTTCCTTCATTGCCAACTTTAGAGCTAAAGGGCTGAGAGCCTGCACAATTATGGGCACAAAAATAATACATTAAATCAGGGCCCATTAGAAATCTATGTATGTGGCTAGTTGGGCTACCCATTATTCTGCCTATCATACACAGCAACTTACAAATTTCCGCCTGTGCCAAAGTACCAGCCAGAAGCCTTGTATGCACACATCAGGATCCTAGTAAATTACACTGAGAGCAATCAGATAACGTTGTTAATATGACTCACTTCAGTGCAATTTCTTTGCTCCTCCCTGTATGATTAATTACAACCAAATTGATGTTGCCAGCAATGATTAATCTACAAGTTGAGATGCAGAGTAAATGAGCTAAGCAAAGCTGAGTTGGCATTGCCCCTCATTTAAGAAACTGCACGAGGGATCACAATTCACAGCTAACCTTGTGATCCATTACTGCACTTGCATAAAAATTGGATAGCTTGAATAGCTGCAAAATTATAATTTATTATTTTGTGATAGCTGTTTAGAAAAAAAAATAGTTTAGTTTAGCTAAATTAAAAAAAAAAAGACAGCAAATCAGACTTCTGCTGTAAATTTTTTGCTTAATTCAAAATTTCTTCAGATAAAATAAAAAAAAAAAAGCCTTTGACAGGGAATTGAAGATGAAGACCATATTCTTGATGAAATCCCTTAGTTCTCTTTAAAAAAAAAAAAAATAAAAAAACACTGAAAAGAACAAATATATTATATTTAATAAATGGGTTTTCTTTGATGATAATAATAAATTTATCCTCTAGGAACTATAATTACTTCCATGCTGCACATAAGTCAGAATTGTCTATATTAAGGTCTGTGTTAAAGTTGTACATTAGTGTGCATTACCGTGTATCTGAGCATCTTCCACATTTAACCAATAGAAGTAGTAGATTTGAGAGCTTCTCAGATACTTTTACTCTAAAAAACTCAATTAATTTTTTTTAATAAAATTTCCTTGTGGCGTATGCATTGTTAACTGGATAGAAGTGAAATTCAGAATTCAGTCGTTTTCATTAAAATAAAGAAAAAATTCCAACTGATGGCAAGTTTTTCTGAGTAATGAGAAAAGCGACTGGCAGCCTACCTTAGGCTCCTTTTCCACTATTTTTACTTATTTTTTGACATAAAAGTTGATTAAAAACATAAGTACAATTTTACCCACGGCTGTTTGCAGTTTCACAGCACAGGAGTTCTTGAGGGTCTGAAACCAAGTGTTGAAGAGAGGTGGGATCTGGAGTGAGAACTTTTGGTCATTGCCTCCTTTTCAAGTTTTTGATCCCACCTGACACAAATGAACTCAAAGGAAAACTCCCTTCTGATTACGAAGGTCTCACATCAGTCCACAAACCACTGCACTGGAGACAATGCCACTTACCAGTTCCTTGCAAACCCTACTCTTAAAGTTGCTGGTTTAGTACCTGCCATGCTGCCTGAGAGCTGGTGTCTAGATGACTACCACATGCTCCTGAGCATTCCATGGGAGTTTGAAGGTGAAGGGATCGATCCTAGGATGAACACCAAGAAAAGGTCCAGGGTGGATTAAACTGTAGTGGTGTAAAGATTCAAGAAACTAGTTAAAAAGAAAAATAGCAAAAACTTTGGAAACAGCTAAAGCAACAGCTATGTGTCCTAGTCAACTCGTATTCCTCTTGCACTCCTTTTTTCAAAACTCTCTGCCCAGATAAACAGGTCGTCTTTGGACCAAGAGCTGCTATGTCCGGTGAGAGATTCCTAAACCTGGTGCTGAGTAGCTGACATCTCCCTGGCTCAGTGGATACATACTTCCTTATCAAAGATGAACAGCTCCAGTAGGCAACATAAAGAGATGCTCCCAAGAAAATAGCTGTTGCTTAGTGCTGGAGTCAGACAAAGGATCTGACCCTGTATGATTTATACATTGGTAAGTATATGAAATCTCAATCTGTTTGCTCTTTGGGGATAGATGGGTCACACACAGGTTTCCTTCCTCCCTCCCTTCCTCTCGCTCTCTCTCTGTCACAGACACATGCACACTGTTTTGAAATACCTGTGATTTATCCCAGCACAGAAGGGAAAAGCCTAAGTTTCAATTGTTGAGTGGGAGGGGAAGGCAATTTCCCATCTGCCACTAAATCTAACACCAAAAAGGATGCAAACGTTAACTACCAGCAAATCAACCTATAATCAACCTCTGCTTGTAGTTACCAGGAAGCATGCATCCACAATTGTAGATATTCTTCTTAATGTAACATATAGAATAATTTTTTTCATGTCTTAGAATAACCTAATGACTGTGTACATTTGAGTAGCAAGGTGCTAGAAAGCTATTTAAACAGAAAATGGAACTTCATTACTCAGCTATTGCTAATGACTTACGTGACCTGCAATAACCCTAGTGACACCCTTCAGATAACTTTTGGTTGCCGAGCAATGTCATGGTTGTTGTATATCCAGTGTTCTAAAATTTGCAGCCCATGGGAGAAATAATGCATCAGTTTTTGCCTTGTGAAACTTCCCTAAAATCAATCGAGTTGTGTGGAACATGGCCTCTAATTGAAGATTATTTGGATGTTGTCAGCACACATAGCCTACACTAAATTTTGAAGTTCTTCTTTTTCTTGTTGGAAAAAAAAAAAAAAAAAAAATTTCTTTTGCCCTTCTTTTGCTGCAAAACAGAAGATATGAGATTTAATCCAAGTTGTGGTATGTTTTGTAATGTCAAGAGTATGTTAGTTTATTGAAATGGAAAAAAGATCTCTACTCACACTGGAAAGCTAGGATATATGCTGGCAATGCATGAATCTAGTAGACTGTTCATCCTTGTGGATGATCCCTTGCAGGGATAAAGAACTGTTTTATGAACCCCTATCTGTTAATGCTAGTCTCTGGATCTTTGGAGTTAGGCATAATATCACTCACAGTCAGGTGGGGGGCCAAACCACACACCCACTCACCCAATCCTCCCCCCCCTCCCCCCAAAACCACACAAGGATAGGGGAGAGAATTAAAGGGGTAAAGGGAAAAAAGGACTCGTGGGTTGAGATAAGAACAATTTAATAACTAAACTACAATAATATTGAAAATAATGCTATATACAAATATACAAATGAGTGATACAGTGATACTGCCCCCCTACCCGATGACCAAGGCTCAGCTTGTTCCTGGATAATGATCCCAGAGCAGGGAGAGCCCCGAAACCACACTCACAGAATGGAGACAACAGTCCGAGCATCCCAGACGAAGAGCTGACCGGGGCTGAGGAGGGGAGGGATGGCCTTGGGAGAGCGACCACCTGGAGTGAGATGACCCAGAGCAAAAGAGATCCGGAACCAAAAAGGGACCAATCTTCTGGAGGGTCCTCACCTATATACCAGGCATGACGTGTATGTTATAGAATAGATTATTGGCCACTCTGGGTCTCAATCCTGAACCTAAGATCAAATCCTGGGCTAGTAACTGGGGCTGTGCTCCCTCCCAGCTTCTCCTGTTTGCAGCCAGCCAGAGAAGCTGAAAGACCTTGACAGCCGCATAAACATCACTTTTTATCAGCTTTCCTCTGAGCACAAATCCAAAACACAGCCTCTTGCTAGCTATTATGAGGAAAGTTAACTCTGTCTCAGCTTAACCCAGGACATCAGGCTTTTGTGTTACATCAGATTAAATTACTGGCACATCCTAGCAGAGTGATGAGCCAGCGAAAAGCCATCTGTGTTCAAGAACATTTGGATGATTTTAATAACAGAGTTCAAGAAAATGTATATATCAGGTATCATAACCTGCATCAGGAGAGCAATTTGTGTGCTTATCTTGAAATTCTTCCAGCTAAGAACAATATAGAACTGGATTGAGATTACTGAAATTCCTTGTTCAAAGCCTGTATGTGTTTTCTGTGCAATTTTATGATATCCACAGCACAGTTTGGACCTTGCTGTCCTCCTAGCACTATTGCAGAAGGCGTCTGTATAGCTTCCCTAAGGAACAGGCTCTGCTGCGAACAGATTGTTACACAGAGCTCCCTGAATGTCTCTCTCTTTTCATGCCTTAGTGCTCTTTTCAAACAGGGTAAGAACAATGCCCTTTCCTATGGACTGCAGACTATTTTACTTTTTCCAACACAAGCTCTTTACCACTTTGAAATTACATATATGTTTGTATTTCCTGAGTCTCTCTACTTTCTGAATCTGAAGTGGGTGAGTACAAGGCGCTCTCTGCGCACGCTAGGTGATGTCAGTAGGAATGCAATAACAGGGAGACAAGGATTCGAGTGACTCTGTACTACCATCAGACGATCTGTCTTTTTGAAATAATGTAATATTCATAATTAATTTCTTTCACTACAGTAATGCCCACCTTACGCAAAAGAAACATCACCACAAATGGGTTTCTATTCTTCCTTCTTGGATACGCCTTGCAAAATGGCTAACAATTAAGTTCATAATAAATACACATTCTCATATGGGCAGTCAAGATTGAGATAAAGAACTTTCATTTCCTTATCACCTCTGCCAGAATCACAGCTCTGGATGTCAAGTGAAAGGCTGCCCCAGGGTCTGCCATCTATGCTGAGATTACTGTAACCTGTTCTGCAAACATGGGATTCCAGCCCGAAATGCTATCAATTTGGCAGTCTTCAAAGGCTTTAAATCCTATATAAACTAGAACAGATTCATAATATTTCTCCTGAGATGCATGTAAGATGCAGACAGAGAAGAGTGAACAGTCCTTCTGGATTTGAAAAACATCACATACCATTAACATAGTCCTCTTCTTGGGAGCTCAAGAAAGTTGAGCACATGTTGGAGCTGTGACAACGATTCATTTTTCACAAGAATACAGAAACAATTCTATAGAATTGCAAGCTGCTGAGCTTGAAGAGGTGAGCATTCTTGCCTTTGTGTATGGATGGTCAATAATGCATGATTTCTTCTAGAGGAGGGAGGTTTCCCAGGCTGGACATTATTTCTGAGAGAAAATGCAAGGTATGTCTCTTTGTCCTGTCTCTCAGAGGAAAATTCAAGTGTTTACAACATCAGCAGCAGTAGGGAAGCTGCCTGTGTATACTTTTCCAATGATATAGCTATTTTAAAGAGCAAGAAACTGTGATGGTTAAAGAGGGACTGCTCAGGGAGTTTGCAGACTCCTTTTGAAGAATGATGCTATAATTCTGTTACTAACATTTGCAGAATTATTCTTATCTTTTATATCAAAGCAATCAGAGTGGCTCAATAGATACAAAACAACATTTTGTTTCAACTTCTGTATCCAATAAGCGATAGTACCATGATCCAGCATCCACAGGTGGTATTACTCACAGTGGTCTGTTGCTTTGTAGCCAGAGTTAATCTCAGCTGTCATTATCTGAGTCCTGGGTACTCAGATAAGTCTTCTCACTCAAGAAGCTCATTTAGATATTGTACATCTCCAACAAGTCATATGGAAAAAATGTGCAAATATCTGAGGACCTTCCATCCTAACGTAGGTATTGGTTGGTATTTTTCTGACAGAGAAATGATTTATACTATTGTAACTATATAATGAGTACTCTATAAAACTATAACTGAAAACTAACTTGAAAAACTAAAGTAATTCTACAAACATGGCAAATTCTACTTTGGTTTTGTTCCTATTTATCAACAAAACCAAGTAAGTTTTCAATTTCATGAGGTTATTGTAATCTCCTGGATGTAACAGGGAAGTTATTTTTATGTGAAAAACAGTTCAATATAATAAAAATAAATTTAAAATAATCATACACTAAATTAGTAGCATGTTTCTACTGCAGTACTGAAATTTATGCAACTTCAACTTTTTTCTTTAAAATATGTTACATGAACCCACTTTCTCATGTAAGGTGTTTACTTTTTGCCTCCTGCTACAAATACCATATAAAATTGCTTTGAAAACAAGTAGACAAGTTCTTTTGTAAAACTCTGGTGTTTAATGGGAAAGTTGAAATCTTTCATTTACTTTTACATTTAGGTTAAAATTTAAACACGGAGACTAAAGAAACATCTCATTTTGTTACAATTATGCAATAAAGCTTTTCCTTTCAGGTTCAGTGCTAGTTCAATGAAATTTCAGGTTAGATTCTTGTATTGTTTTACTTTTTTTTCCTTGGTTCAGCCCCAATAAATATAGCCCTAACTGTGAGATTGCGTAAACATACAGAAAGCATAACAGTAAACACATGGATATTGAGTAATGTAACAAGATACATGATATGGTGTGCTGTGAAGCACTATATGCCTTGAGGCCTGGGAAAACTAAAGATCTTACAATACCATATTGCAAGATCTTTATATATTAGACCATTCAGATCTCTATTATAGTATGCCATTTAATACAATATACAAATGTGTGATTTTTTGTATTCTGTTGTCTGGCAAAAACATTAATTTTAAATAATATGTAGCTGTCATAATCCTTGGGTTCTAAGATTTAGTCTTTTCTGAGAAAGTATAAAGTGTAGTTTTAAAATAAACTTACAAAACTTACTATGTTTTTTATCTTTTTTTTTTAATTGTGTCCTCCACCAAGTCTTGATTTCATATTTAAAACATTAATATTGAAGACATGGGGAAATTTTTCTAGATTATTCATGCAGAACTTTTTTCCTCTCGTATGAAATTTCATCACCCCTGCTGGGCTGGTTATATCTGACATTTAATTCCTCACTGAAGCTAATGAACCTTATATTTTATTGATTAAGTTAGTTATCTGCACTAAGAGTTTTTGGAGGTATTCTTTCTACTGGGTCATTTTTTTTTTCTCAGTTAAGTGAGTGTGAACTCTGTTAAGGCCCTGGGAAACACTCAAGTTCACATTTGTCAGCCTGTATTAGTCAACTAGCTTTTCCAATAAGAAGCAAGTATGCATTCCCCTATTGCATACCCTAGAAAAACTGAAAGACGAGGGACTTCAGGGCCTGAATGGCTCCCATTTGAAATTATTAACATGGAGGGGATTTTAATAGAAATTCTGTAGACCTGTCCCTGCAGGAATAAAAAGAAGCATTTCAGGTCATGTGATTTTGTTATACATACCCTTTTATATTAAAGTTATGCCTCATAAAGTGTTTTTTTTTTCTGCCATTCTTAACAGCAGACTGAAAACTCTATTTTTTAGAGACATGATTTGTTGCAGCCTCTTTCTACTCAGGCTGTACTTGTTCCTCTCAGGCCTGACTTCACTGTTTACATATCTACAGTCTTCCCACTTCCACCTAAATGGCTTCAAAAGTGATCAGATGAATTCACAAAAGAAAAAACCTTCTAGGTCTAGTAAATACTAGGCTGCACAAACCAGCCCTGAAGAAGCCCTTGAGCCCCCAGCCGCTGATAATGAGTGAAAATGCCAGAGGGAGGATGCCTGTCACTCTCATTTTTCCAGTCTTGCTGGCTTAGGAGGATGTCAAACACAGAGCACTGGGCTGGACCCAGGCAGACCTTAGATCTGACACGGTGCATCTGCTTTTATGCTGGTAAATATTTCTTGACCTTCTTTCTTTATGAAATGCCTAGTTTGCGGTTTTGGAGCTGCTGTATTCAGGACAGAGCCTCTTTACCTCACAGAGAGGGGAAACCTAGTTCCTGATAGCTACGGTATAAATATTCCCTATTAGCACAGATTCCCCCCCTTAGGAGGCCATACACAGATGCAGTATGCTGCAGTCTTTCTTGTTCACTTGTGAGGAGTTTATGGCATTGGTGTCTCAGTAGGGTGAGCAAGAGTTTGAAACCGAGAGACACCAACATGTACTTAGAAACAATTAGTAAAACTTTAGAAACCAAAGTGAGAATCATTGTTCTTCTTTGTCAGCAGAACAAGGCCAGCATGAGTAACATGCTCTCATGGTGTCTAATCAGTCAACAGCTCTGCATGTCTGTAGAGCTGGGGATTTTCTGAAGTGGTGGAGAATAGATGAGCTCCAAATTCAGATGTGTGCTTTTGTGCTTGTTTGGTTTGTGTTTTCTTTTTCTTTCTTCCTCCTTCTCTTTCTCTGTAGAAGACACAGAGAAAAAAAAAAAAAAAAAAAAAGGAACAACAAAAAAAAAAAAACTGCCAAGTGGCAAGTATCACATTTCAAGATCTTCCTAAATGCTGCTACCAGGACAATCTAGAGGAAAAAATTAAAAACGTGATTAAGCTTCTCAATTGTTTGTGAACATAATAAAAAAGTAAAACTACATGTCTTTTCTAGTGTTCAGTTTAGTCTTGTGAATTTTTATGACAACAATGAATGGTTTTGCAATAATTCACTTTAGGGATAGTTTTTATGTGTTTTACTTTATATGCTTAGACCAAAGGCACACTTCCCATAATCAAAATAAATATCATCATTCTGTGTATTTCATAGAATCATAGAATCATTAAGGTTGGAAAAGACCTCAAGGATCACCAAGTCCAACCGTCAACCCAACACCACCTAACTCACTAAACCATGTTCCTAAGCACCACATCTGCACGTTTCTTGAACACCTCCAGGGGGTCCCCCCCCCCCTTCCCTGGCCAGCCTGTTCCAATGCCTGATCACTCTTTCAGTGAAGAATTGTTTTCTAATAGCCAGCCTAAACCTCCCTTGATGCAACTTG
>NW_010123256.1:0-6102 GCF_000699245.1 Pterocles gutturalis
GAGCTCCTCCTTGTTGGTGCCTTGATCACTTGCCTACTAACTCTTCCTGATCAAGATGCCAGTAGCGGTCGCCTACCACAACATCACTGATGCTGGTCTGTCCACTAACCCCGACCCATAAACCATCAGCTGGCTCATCACCCCTCACTGTGCAGAGTTCCTTGTTTTTCAGCTGCTCTCTTAAATGAAAGGCAACTCCTCTCATCACTTTCCTGTCTTAAAGAGCTAGTATCCTTCCATCACAGCACTCCAGTCATGAAACATCAGGCCTTCACTCACCTGCTGTCCTCTCAGATGGACTTCACTAAAGTATAGGCTTTGCTGGGATAGGTCTTTATCAATTTCTCCTGTTGAAACAGATCATTACCTACAACTAATTACTTGCAAGGTAAGTAGGTCTTCATCTAAGTAGACAAGTTACTGGCTAGTACTTGTTCAAGTTAAATATAAAACAGAACAGCACAATGCATGTGGAAAGAAGAACACGGAGTTAAACGCTTTTAACTAGAAATCCAGTTTTGTATACAGGGTAATCCTCAATTAATGACACACCAGCTCTCTCCTACATTTGTATGAAAAGTTTCATCCTTCACAAATTATTTTCTTTTCTAATGATAAAAGTATATCTCAGAACATACCTGTTACAGGACCTTAAGCACACAAACTGATAGTCAGTGCCTACAATCATGAAAAGGAAGTGTTATGATGCAGGACATGCTCTGCTGCAGAGTAAGTTAACCAGTTTTGAACTTGTATGCAAAAGACCCAGGAAGGGAGAGGTAGTCTCTCACTGTCCACAAAACATTGTATACTGCAACAGCAAGTACAGTAAGACTTACTAGGCACAATGATTCAGCAATTACTCCATGCAGTAGTAACTTCTACTGGAAAAAAAAATACAAACAACTTTTTTTTTTTTTTTTCCCTAAGAAAGGCAAGCAAACCTGATCATTTTCTCAATTCATCATACAGTGGTCTGAACAGCATACTGCTTTATAGTTCTGACATACTGATTTTGGGATTAAGAAACACAAAGATTTGTTCATATTCGAATGCACTTCAGGAGCTGACCGTCCAGAATATTTGTAAGTGGGAATGAAACCATGATAGAGGAAGCGCTTCTCTGGATGTCAGTGTAGTGGACAAATCCAGCCTCTTCTACTACGGCAGCAAAAAGAACATTGCACAGTCACAACAAAACAATTTTCACCACTGTCCAGACAAGCCAGGATGGAATGAGTTGGACAAGCATACACATTTGCAGGCACCAATAAACCCTACCCCTACCAGTTGTTAGAGGCCAAAACAGGGAAGGGAAAGAAAGAAAAGGTAACAAATACGATACATCAGTGCTTGAGTTTTGTGCAGTATGGGGGTGGCAGCATTTGTAACAGGGCAGTCTGAGTACAGTGTCTCTTCAGTGTCTTTCAACCTTGCCTAGTTACTCAAGCCTGGCAAAGGCATGGGACAGAAGAGAAGGGATTTCTCCATGCATAATAGAGGGGTACCTGGCGAGGAAACCATTATGCTACAGATGCATAAGCATGTAGCTAAGAAAGGAGAGTATCAGAGCAGAGCCTCGTGAATCCTGTAATGGAAAACAGGTTCAGCTTTTCTATATTACACTAGGTGACTCAGCTCAATATGACTCCAAATAATACTACTGCTCAGATATATCAAGGTAATAAAATTTTTCATCATTTTAGGTTATAATACTTTGATATTTTCCATTAGATTGCAAAAATGCTTTTATATTTCTTAGCATCCACTGGCAAAAGTACTGTGCTTTTTTTTTTATTTTCTGAATAATCTCATTCAGTTCTTTGGGGTTGCATAAAAATTCCAATAACCTATCTTCTTAGGCACCCATGTGTATGTCACACTTCTTTTTGTTTCTAATGTGTATTTTGCTTCTGAGAACCCCTCAACCTAAAATGAATCAGCCTACCCTTGCTGGAAATCTGTACAATTTCTCTCTACTGCAAATCTCTCTCCTCACATTATTCACCATGCTGATATTCTAAACTCCAAAGCAGTGTAACAGATGATTCATTTTCAGCTATCAGTCATTCTCATCTATTCACTTTTTGGATTTTGAGGTTCTTTATTGGAAATTTACAGTTGACCTCTAATTTAATCTTAATTCAAATTTTACATCATTTCTCATTTCTTTTTTTTTCCATTTTCATGATTAAACTACCAATACTTTTATTAGAGTTTTTAGACAACCTGTGACACTTGAGTTATTACTTAAAATCACCATTGTCAAGAGCTATTGCTGTTTATTTATAAAAGCCAAATCATTCACCTGCATTCATATTTTGGATGCATTTAGGGTGCAAAAGTACTCACAAGATACCTGTACCACTAGGCAATCCTGCTGTTTCTTCTGTAAACACATTAATCTTTTGATTTTTTCCTGCAGAACAGTCTGTTCTGTTCTGTTCTAAAACTGATAAAGCATGCAAGCACCTTTCACTCTCATTTTGTCTACTTGTTGAACACTGTTCTTTATATGCAAAAAGCCTGTTAAACTTGTGTTTCCTGAGCCTGATTTATATAACATACAAGAGAATATACACACATATTCCATTTTCATGCCCTGTGCCCTGTGTCCTGTAAAAATCAATTACATTCCTTTTCCATCTGCATAGTTTCAGAGACATGCTAGATTTTTCTCCACAGTTCCCATAGTAAATATCCTTGTGGGAGTAAGTCTTATATACCCAAAATTATTTTGTCACATATCAGTGAATCCTTAAAATTAGTAAAATTACAGCTTACTGGCAGTGTTCAAAATTTCTGACATTCCAGACAATATTTTATTTCACTCGTTTGTGAAAAGTTTCTCTTCACCATTTCAGTCTTTCAGGGTTACACCATTTAAGACTTTATGATTTTATCCAAATTTTTCCTGCTTGGTCTTTGCTTGGTTTCAAACTGACTACTGCAACACTGTTTCTAGTAAGGGAATTAGACATCATAATCTTTCTTTTCTTTCCTGCACAACAGTGTTAATTCTTTACAGTCTGAATCTTTCCTCCACCTTCTCTATGTATGGAAAATATTTTTAAATTATAATTTAATTTGTATAGAGTGGTCTTCTTGTTAATTTTGTTTATTTCAGTGTATTTTTCAGGTCTTTATTTGTTCTACAACCTCTTATTCTCATACTGCTTCCACCTAAATTTTAACAATATTATGCATTTTATTTTTAATTAATAGATATACTCTTTGATGAGTTCAGTTTGTCAGGCAAGGAGATTTTAACCTTACTTCTACTGCTGCAATAGCTCCATTATTCTTCCTGGGCTAGCTGTGGTGCCCCATTTTGGTACAAACTGATTATTTGATTCCTTAAATCACTAAAAATTTTCAAGATTATAAGAAGGAAATTGAAAGTTTGTAACTCCCAGTTACCTTATGGTCACAGTCATTCCATCCAGCCTTTCCCAGTACTTGTGTTGCTAGAAACAATGAAAAACTAGTGGCAGTAAACTCCTTGACATGGCAGTAGAAGGATATATACTGTAGGACCCACAGCGGCAGGTCTTAAGGACTTCTTCATAGGACTCTATCCACAGCAATGTCTATGGAGAAGAAAAGCCTTCAGTACCTCAGACTGCAGTCCTTTACCAACATTTTCAGACTGCATGTGGACATATTTTAGTCCCAGTATTGTGTCTGTGGGAAGCCTCTACCTACCTCTGATATCATGTCTGGATGCCTTTTCTGAGAACAACAGAAACAATAATAGAGCTTTTTGATCTGGTAGATGATGACTTTTTCCCCCTGAACATAGTTTCTCAGAAGTCAGAAATGAGAGAATCTATTGAAGAAGGAAGTCCTTTAAAATAAATAAATCAATGCTGAACCCATTTTCCCCATCTTGGACAGCAAGGAGCATGGAAAATCCTGTCACATATCAGTCTTAAGGAAGCTGAGACCAGGAGGCTAAATTCTTGCTTTCTTAATACCTCAGACTGCTATCATGTTGTAGCCTTTCTTGTCATAAAAAAAAAAAAAAAACAACACCTCAAGAATTAACTCCAAATTCATATAAATAAATCCAGTACAATTTTGCTTTTATTCTATGATGCATTTAATCATTAATACAAGATATCAAATCCATATGTAATATACCATTCTACGATTATTTGCCTCACTATAAGATATGCTTAAGAATATCCCAAATTATGGAAAATAATCAGTTATTCTGCAGAACTAGAAATTACAAAATCACATATTGTATAAAAAATATGTTGTTTCCGGAATGAAGTTCCCTTTCAAATCTAATTTTTTTACAGATGCACAATCAAATAGATTTGCCTTTCTGGATGTGGATACTGATCTGGTCTTTATTAAATCAAGAGGGTCAAGATCACACTAACTTGAACACTAACTGCAGTGACAGAAGAAACTCATCTGGTCCTGACCTTTCCTCATCTGCAAATTGTTTTGGAAGGCTCTGCCTCACTATATGTTGAAAGCAGTAGCAATGTCTTGCAGTGTTCCATAAACTTACATCAACAGCTAAAGAGTTGTCCATTTTTTCACTCAGATACCCCTATACTTTAAAGACACAATGCTAATACAAAGGTAATACACCTTATTCCAAATCTTTAACTAAATATGACTATCAAAATTCCTCAGGTGTTGTAGAAAGGTAGAAAGGTAGAATATGTTTCAAGTTGAAGCTATTTTGTAGTAAGATGAATGTTACTTTAACCAACATTTATTTAATCAGTTTCTCCCAAATATCTCTACATATTCAATACCTAAACACCACTGTACTGCATAATACTGTGTGACTGTTCTTAAGGAACACATAAGATACGCAGAAAAAATAATTATAGTAGGTGTTTTCAAAGCATGTTCTCATAATTTAGGGAGTCAACAAAAGATTTTTGAGAATAAATTTACATCTGATCAGTTTATGACACTATAGAAAATCTTCCCCTGAAGCTTTAAACATGTTGTGACAACAAACCACTATATACATATATACAGTACATACATAAGCACATGCATATATATATATATATATTTCTGAAAAGTTGCCTTCTTTCTCTGGCATGTGCACAGCATGCTTAAGTCTTAGTTCAGTCTTTTAAAAAGCATGTAACTGATACAAATAAAATACACTGAGTAACTGATGGTTATGTATGTAATTATCTATTATAGGTAAAAACATAAGTGATAATTTAAAAAATACAAATTATAGTACTAAAAAAATGTTAGCCTTGAAAGACCCTTCTCGGGTCTCAAATCTTTTGTCTCCTTAAAAATCTAGAGGATTTGTCTCTTAAAAATCTAGATCTCCTACAAATCTAGAAGACATTCTTACTCTCAGGACCTTATGTATTTATATACATTCCCCATTTCTTGCTGGTATGTATAATATTTTTGAAGATAGCCCCTTCACTTTAAAATATATCTACACCACAATTTAACTCTATTAGAATGCAAAAGCTGTATCTATTATATAATATATTAATCTATCTTTGTAGGACTCCCAAAAGCATATCTAAATGCTGTACTGATAATTTCACATTATAATAAACATTCTTTGTTTTAGATGCATCAGCATATTTATGTTATTGGGGGCATTTTTATGAATAAGGTGTTAAAATATGATGAATTTTCATTCTTAAGAACAAAACCCAGTAATGGTTACTGATATTTAAGTTAAAACAATTGTTTCCTATAAATACAAGATTCAAACAAATGCTGATTATGGAGCTGAACTTGGCGAGGGATGTGAAAAATAACAAGAAGGGGTTCTACAGGTACATAGGCAGAAGGAGACAGGCCAAGGAGAGTCTTCCCCCTCTGGTAAACGAGAAGGGAGAACTGGCTTCCCCAGACATGGAAAAAGCTGAGGTACTCAATAAGTGCTTCGCCTCAGTCTTCACTGGTGGTCAGGCTTCCCATGTCTGTCAGGACCCTGAACCTCTAGGTGAGGGTGAGAGGAGCAGAATCCCTTCCCCTGTAACAGCAGAACAAGTCCGAGACCGCCCCATGTCACTGAATGTATATAAGTCTATGGGGCCAGACGATATGCATCCCAGGGTTCTGAAAGAGCTGGTTGATTTGGTTGCC
>NW_010123257.1:0-268 GCF_000699245.1 Pterocles gutturalis
AACATTCGTCGGGGTCATACTGGTTGCCCGTCTCCCGCAGCTCCCGGGCATACTCCCCCAGGTTGTCCGAGTAGCTCTCCAGCTCCCGCAGGGACAGGTAGGTGGGGGACATCAGCAGGCTCTCCAGCCCGAACGGGAGGAAGTTCTCGGCCGAGCCGGCGTTGGGGAAGCCCAGGAAGAGGACGCCACGGCCGCGGGAGAGGTAGCCCACCTTGGCGATGCGCGAGAAGGCCTTGTGCACCTCGGCGTTCTCCCGGCAGAACTGCAG
>NW_010123257.1:279-500 GCF_000699245.1 Pterocles gutturalis
GCCCCCGCGCCCGTAGACGCAGCTCTCCTTGTGCGTGTCCCAGTCCTCGCGGCGGCAGTGCCGGGAGCAGTAGTAGGTGTAGCAGCTGTGGCACGACTTGAAGTAGAGGCAGGCGTTGAACATGGTCTCCGCCGGCACTTGGCGTTGGAGCACATCATCATGTCGTCCTCCTCCGCGCTCAGGTCGGGCGAGCAGTTCTCCGGTGACTTCTCGAAGGGGCC
>NW_010123258.1:0-27065 GCF_000699245.1 Pterocles gutturalis
GTTCAGTGAATGCTTCTAAGGCTGTGGTTTGCCAGTCAGACACCTGACAGCAACTACCCGCTTCTTTAGAGCAACGCTGCGACCTTTCCTCTTCTGTGGTGAATAAATGCCCCTGTATCTTCACTCTCAGATCGTGTCTGTTAAGGAAAAAGAAAAACTTGTTTTCCCGGCTGTGTCTTCACATGGACAGAGCCACAGTTGTGACTAATTATTCAGCCTCCAATTAATACAACAAACAAGACACTAAAAATTCCAAACCCACCCTGTGCACAGGAGCTGTTGTCTCACAGTTGTCTGTCAGTTGTCATATAACAGTGCTGTGTAATACTGTTAATATTAATTGTATGCATCTTTTTATGTAGTCATGTGCTGCCTCATTAGCTATTAACCAGTGAGGAATGCAGCTGCAGGAAGGAATTCAAGGTCTTCTGAGGGGCACCGAAGCACGCAATGTATTTAAACCGTGAGAAAGTGCAGTATGTACAGATAGACCCAGCACTATGAATGTAGGTAGTATATATAATCATTTAAATTAAAGTGGTTTTGATGGTTTTATTTGGGAGTGAGCCTAAAATAGAAAAGAGGAGTTGGAGGCAGAGATGTTGAGGCTAGTATGTCAGAAAAACTACTGTGCGTAAAAGTGAGTTATTTCTGGTTTTAATATCAATTCTGTGCTAACTACTGCTTAATCCCACTTTTGTGACAGCCTCCCCATCTGTAAGTGAGAGTATTAACTGAAAACTATTGTATAAAAAGCTCTGTTTTTCATGATAGTCTTTACTCTGGTAAAGACTCTTGTGCAGGCGTGAGAACTGATTTGAAGATGAGGAATAGTCCCAGATAAACATTTTGCTTAATCATTTGAGCCAAAATTTTACTCAAAGAGCAAGATTTAACCTGTCTTTACATCTCATGCATGCGTGAGTAGTGAAAGATTGCAGTTGTTACGCGTGTGCGTTTCCATAGTTCACGCTATTACAGACTGCATTAGTGTGGTTTAGTTTTGACTGACTACTGTTCGAGATGTCTATGTATAGTATTTCTCTATTTGTATCTCAGTAATTTCAGACACATCCAATTAATTATAAAATATTTAGTTTTTCTCTGGGTTAGGATAAAGCTCAGTACAGGTGGTAAAAGCCACCTGATAAATCTGCAGAAACTTGAGTTTCTAGTCATGACCCTCAGACTGCCTTGGCTGGGCTGATTAAATCATCTTCCACAGTTCTTTACTCATTTGAACAGGTGCTTCCAGAGTGAGGAGCCTTTTTTGCTTTTCCCATAAATGTCTTTCAAACATTTCTTCCTTTATTAGACCTTTCAGGTGTAAGAAAGAAGCTGTTAGTGGGGGATCATCAACTTCCACTTACATATATTCATAAATTTTATATAATCTCTTTCCATTTTATCTGCTTTGCATGTCAGCTGGTGATAGGTGAGACACTTAAACCACACAAGGAAATTCTATAATTGCAGCGAGAGGCAATGAAGAATACATCATCTGATAGGAATGCTATAAATTGTTGTTTGCTGTCATAATAAATGTAGTTAAGATTTGGCTGAGTTACAAAAACTATCCATGTTGCCTTACTGACCTGTAAAGTTGCGCCTACAGTCGGTGGCTTAAATGAGACTTCAGGAGTTACCAGTATGAAAGAAGACGGGAAAACATAGAGTGTGTCCCTGCTCTCTCTGGTCTCCTCTTTCTTAAGTGCCAGAATAACTGTTCTTAGGTCAGTGTATACCTACCCATTTTGACTACTAGGTGTTGCACCACCTGGAGAGGAGTTGAAATAAAGAATGAGTCAATGTCCGGAACAGGTTTCTTCGAAAGCTTGCAAGTGGATCTGTGCTCTGGCATATGAGTAAACCAAGGTGATAATTGCCAATAGCTGTAATGCTGTGAGCGTTGGCTGGGTGAACTCTGGTGACTTTCCTGTAAGGACTGTGGAGATGAAACTGCTTTTCGTGTTCGTATTATGCATTTTGAAGTGTCTGCAAAAACTTGGAAATTAGGAAGCTGATCAAAAGAACCAAGAATATGCATAGCAAATCAGAAGTATCCTGTATCAGACTGTAGCTGTTAAATCATCAGCTGTTCTCAACCCGTGGACTTTCCCATCCAGACCTGTTTCTGTGTATTCAGTTGTCCTCAGTGGGTGCACTTCCATGAAGCGTTTGGTATCCACTTGAACTCTTACAGTTAACTTAGGCATATCAACATCATATGTACCATTTTTATACACCACGGATTTTCTTGTTAAGATTAGTATTTTGGTATCTCAAGATAATATCCCGTACATGGTGTTCTTAGGCAGACAGGGAATACCAGGTCATCTGTGGATCTGAAAGAGCCCTTGGAACAGATAGGAAAATGCATCTTAATTGATTAGTTACTTATTTTAATACTAGTACAGATATAATAGCTTTAAAGTGGTTTAAGTGCACAAAGGCTGAGGTGTTAAGGCACTGATTTAAGGAAAATGCTGTAGTTACATCCCTGCAAAAGTTGTGCAGACACATCCCAGTTTGAAATGCCTCTACTGATTGGCATTTTTCAAAGTCAACTTAAAATCATATTTTTCTGAGAGACTTCTGTGACTTTATTATGATCTCTGCAGCTGAGATATGATCTGTTCCTCTTTGTGATTGTGATAATTTTGTGTACAATTTAAGCTTTTTTGCCTGTGTAATCAGCTATTCTTATTTAGACTGGTGTGGGGTTTTTGCTCAGGATAATGGTGTGTAGCAAGGGAAGTTACACTGTGTTAGTAGGTGCTGTCTCTCTAGTCCTGTACAGCCAGTTTGTGCAAACTTGTAGCATTTACAGTTATTTGTTTGCAGTTCTTACTACTTTGTGCGTTTTTCTTCCCTTCCCTACCACCTTTATGAGTTAAATTAAGATTTGGATCTTTCAAACTTTACTGTAAAGGAATAATGTGATTATGCAGTGATTCTTAAAGAAAATTTACGTTCTTATTAAATCCTTTCATTGGTTTAAAGTCAATTGTTTGCCTTGCTTTTAAGGGTTGCTGGGCATGTAGGCCTGGAGGACCTGGTCCCAGGATGCCGGCTGGGCTTGTGGAAAGGATTCCACCACCTTTTCTGCATTTCTTCATTAATGTGGTGAACCAGTAAGAGCACCATTCAGCTGGTGAAAATAAATTTTACTCCAGGCTGAAAGGGAGCACTGTCATTGACGACTTATGCTTTCATTTCTTTCCGTGGTGGTGCTCCTACAGTTTTACCAGAAAACAACACCACCCCCCACCCACAGTCCTACAGCTTTCCTGTATAAAAAGTGCAGCTTTCTGTGATCGTGCCTACTGGTATAGCAGTTGAAAATCAACTATATGGTGGCTCAGTTCTGTCTAACCCAAAAATAAATGTTGGATGTATTCTGAAACACAGTGGGTTTGTTCTTTTTTGAACTATGGATTTAATAAGAAGGAAGGTAGAGGAGGGATATGTTATGTAGGATTAATTCTTTGGTCACATTTTGCATAAGCTAACAGAACTGGAAGTTACCTGTTTTCAAGAGAATGCAATTGGTCCTTTTGATACTTTTTTTCCCTCTGTTTTGTCTTTAACCTAATGATAACCACCAACCAGTTGTGCAATAGATATCATTGCTTATGTGTATCTGTGTTTAAGTGGCTAATAATAAACTTAGGTTCAGGTTTCTATTTTCCAAGCTTTGGTGGAGCTCAGACAAGAATGCAGAGCCTGAGCTCCTTGTTAGGGTGATTCTGCAGGGATGAAGTGCATATATGGATAGGGGTGTAGAAAACTCAAGATCCTGTGCAGGTAACTGAGTTGTTAGTGACATCAGCCCCTTTAGGTTAAGTTGTTACTGCAGCAGACATGGTGTCTTGCATGTTTAAATTATTAACGTATGAACTAAAAAAATGTAACTTTTCCCTCCTCTGAGTTAAATATTTTCTCTCACTCAAGTCTTAGGGTAATAGAAAATACTGGCATAAAAAGAATGGGCAAAATTTAATTTTGGGGTGTGGGTGTGCATGCACATGCATATGTCTAATAATTCCTATTAGTTATCCTTTATAAAGCAGCAATAATTATTTCTTTTTTTCTTAATGTTACATGTTACCACAGAGTTTAGTTTAGTTTTCTCTTTGTAGAGGAATGAATGGGATCTATTTTTTTTTCACTCTTCTAGAAGAACAGCTAATTCTGTGCTTTCTATTGCTTCCTGCAGGCTGGCACCGATGCGATTATACACACTGTCCAAGCGGCATTTTGTCCTGGTCTTTGTAGTATTCTTTGTTTGTTTTGGTCTGACAGTCTTCATAGGAATAGCAGGTAAGGATGCTGTCTTTTAAAATGATTATGGTGTTGTATGCCTTGTCTAGATGTGTTGGTATTTACAGATGTATTAACGTGCTAATGAGCTTCCTCCCCCTGAGATGTCTGAGGAAGCTTTACTTTTGACAGGGAGGGGAGAGTGTTTCTTCCATCTCATTTTTTCACAGGAGTGCTACCTACACAGATTTTAAATTTGCAACTGCTTTGCAGGGAAGAGTCAGTAAAGTAAACCAAAAGCAGCGTCATTGTAACATAATTTTTCTGCAGACTGTTAAATTATTTTCTCTGTATTTCAGTCTGTAGAATGGTGGTGCTAATCACTTCCTTTGAGGAAATCGATAACTGTTTGTAAAGCCTTCTAGACGTTTGGGTGATAAGTGCCACAGAAATCTAAAATATTTTAGTGATGTAAAAATGTGAACTTCTGTTGTCAAACATATGTGAGCTTAGATCTCTGGTTTCAGAGGCCTTTGTGGGAGTCATGAGGTGATCTGGGAGACTAAGCACTTAGTGCCTGGAAACTTATGCTGGAGATCAGAGAGATTTGTAGAAGTCTGGTTGACAAAGATGCAGAGTGGCATGAGGCAGATGGAAAGCATGGAAGCCTTCTGTAGTTCTTGGCAGAGAGCAGTTCCAGGTCTAAAATGTCCCTGTAAGAGAAGTTAATATGCTATGACTGCAGTGTTAATGAGCTAATACTCTGCAGTCAGGATAGCTTTGTCAACACAGAAGTTGACAGAAGTGACAGACAGGGAGAGCAAAAGGGAGGGACTTGTAGTTGTTAAGCAACCCAGTCCCCCATGTAAGAGCTACTTAAGGAAGTTACCACCTTCCCCCACTTTATTGCTTATTTCCACATCACCTAGTGTGTTCTCCTGTTCCACTCTGACACCTCTTGACCTGTCTGTAGTGTTGTCTCTACTTCTGCCCTGTCCTTCATGTCCTTTAGAACGAGACAGGCTGCTCAGGCCTGGGACTCATCTGCTCTTGCCTGCCTTGGAAAGAAGAGGGGGTTAATTAGAGGCAGCTGTTTGGACTTTTTGTGCCTATCTGTGCCTTGTAGGGAGTACATTGTTCATAACAGCATTAAATAATAAAATTTGTCTGTGAAATAAAACGTTCTTTCCTGTTATTTGGTTTATTGTAGCAGCCTGAAGTCCAAATAGAGTTTTAGGAATATCAGTGGTTAACCTTTATGACCTGTGACTTGCCTAAGGATGCTGAAGGGCATCCTTCAGGCCATTGTTTGGCCACTGAAATACTGCATAAATGCATTTACAAAAATACATTTTATGTGAATGATAAAGAAAAAAAAAGCTGGACTTAATTTACTGTAATTTGGTTATTTGACTTAAAAAGTGAACCATATCTTCAGTTGTGTATTTATACTACCCAGTTGCAAGAAATGCAAGAAAGCTGTTTTACAGGAGACTAGGCAAAAAGCAGTGCTCCTGGAAGAGAAAACTGAGCATTTAATTCTTGATTGGTAGCAGAACCTGAAAGAGAGCTGTGTTGGTGTGTTGCATTGCACTCTGTGTGCAGAGCGATCTGGTGATGTGGTTGCTTTTGGTCCAGGGGACTTGGCTGCTGTAAGCAATGCTTGGTTGTCTGTACCCTGCTGGGGTCTCATGACTCACCTGTGATGCACTTCAGGAACTGGCACAGCTATGAGATTCTTGTCTGTGTCAGATTGGTTTGCTGGATAGTTTTGTTGATAAAGCATGAACACAGTTCATTATTATAGCTTAATTATTTTTGAAAGAATGCTGTTTACCTTGGGAGGAGACCCACTGAACACTTACTGTGATGTGTTTGGTGGCTTTTCTTGACAGCTCCTGGCTTCCTGTGAATAGAGGGAGGGGCACTAACAATAGGGTACTTGCTCATTAAAGGGTGCAGTCTGAGCAAAACTCACCAAGCCCACTAAGTAAATGAAAAAGTGGGAGATACATCCATGTTTTCTATGCTACTTGAATATGCCATTGCCCATACTCAACATCTCTGTCTGTAGTTTGGGAAGCCTAGCAGAAGTCTTGCTTCTTGTCTGAGAAAACAAGATAGTTTAATTTTCCTCAAGTTACAGTCACTCTCTTTTCCTTTTCACAATGGTTCTATGTTATCTTTGGAGTGAGACAAATGCAAGGAAAATACAAGGTGTGGGGCTCATTTTCTGTACCTGTGCAGTTTTCCTGTTCACTGCCTCAGGCTGGTTCTTTGCTTTCAGATATGAATCTGTTAACCTAGCAAGACTAAAAGAACAACAGTAACAATGTAATTTAATCACCATTTTTTAAATAATATGACCACAACATTGTTTTGGTCAGTTTCTTTAAAAAGCTTTAATATATTGCTTGTTAGAGGAGTATCAGTTATATCAGTGGAACCTCATTATTTTTTTTATTCCTGTTCTTAAAACCTGATCTCTTTGCCTCAATATTGGTTCATATCTTCTGGTATAAACAACCTTTTTAAAAAGGCTCATTCTGTTGTTTTTGTTAAGACTTAAGCTATCATATTTCAGTAATTATCAACTGTGAGCTCTTAATTAGATTGAATTTTGCTTTTCAAAACAAAAATGCCTTCTGAAACTCTGCCCTGTTTATATGTACTTGAGAACTGAAAAGTTCAATGATGCAGAACTGACTTTATAGTGGGTGGCTTTCACTGAAGTTGAACTGTAATTCTAATATGAAGCTTTGAGTGTGATGGGTGAAACTCTTCATTTTTCCATTTAAAGTCTGTAAGATGGTTAATATTATAATTAGAGTGGTTATAGAAACCCAAGCAATGCTGCATGTTCAGAACTGTCATGACAGCTAACTAGAAATACTACTTGCACAGAATGATCCCATGTTGCTCACTTACAAACTTCCTTCTTTTCCATTGTTTCTGTGTAGTAACTTTGAAGTCCATGGTCTTTGTGCAAGACTGCTTTTCTTGCATAATTTTTTTAATACTAAGTTTGTGGCTGAAACAGCATGTTTTGAGGATTAATAAATTGCATTAAATTGCCAGACCAAATACGTAAGGGGAGACACCATTTGGACAGAGAGCTCTTACTGTGACGGGGAAGCCTCTAGAGTGACCCAAATACACACATATATGTCTTGCCTATGTCCCTACCAGCTATACATCTCCTCTGTGTTTGTTCACACCCTGGTATATAGATAGAGACCTTTTCCTACTCCTCTCTTTCATTTTTCTGGTTTAGTCCTTTTGTGTATGTACTTATGCATACATGAGTACATGCTTTTGTGTATGTACATACACGCAGACATTCCTCTTCTCCTCAGTACCATATGTTCCTGCGTATCTAAGAAAGTTAAAGGGAAACCTTACTGCTTTCTACAACTACCTTATTAGAGGATACACAGAAGACGGGGCTGGATTCTTCTCAGAGGTGCATGCTGATAGGGTGAGAGGCAACAGACACCAGCTAGAACACAAGAAATTCCTGTTAGATATTAGGGATTTTTTTTCTTGCTGTAAGTATGGTTAAATCCTGGAACAGGTTGTCTAGGGAGATTGTGGGAGTCTCTGTCCTTAGAGGTGTTCAAGACTTGACTGGACATGCCCCTGAGCAACCCGATCTAGCTAAACAAGAGGGTGGACTAGATGGCCTCTGGAAGTCTCTTCTAACGTAAATTGTGATTTCATTGCTTCCCATTTACAGCATACAGAACTAGAAGCAGGAGATGAGTGGCTGGGTACAGCTGATCAGTACATGTTAAGTATGTGTGTCTATATCCAGAAAGATTGGAGGAACGGTTGCATGAAAAGTCTGTTTGCGAGCTGAACATTTCCCACTACAACTGGACGTGAAACTCCATTAATTAAATTGATTGTCTGTTTTAGGCTATATTGTTTATAGAACTTTTATGCAGTTTATTTTTGAGACTGCATACATAATATATTATAGCCTCAGATTTCTACAGAAAAGGAGGGGCCCCATCTGAGTAGACTAAGAAATGTTCATAAGCAGACGTGGGTTTCTTGGCTTGAACAGACTACTGTGATGAAAATCCAGCACTAGCCAGAAAGTACTGTTGTGATTGTACAAGCAAGCACAGTACACATACATAAACAGGCATTAGCATCATGCACTCAAATACAACAGGATGTGTTTGCCCTGGTACCTGAGCCTTGAGTGCAATGCATTACAGTCACTATGCTGTATGTAAAATCAAGTAATTGTAGCACTTTAGCTATAGAAAATTTATGCTGCAGTTAAATATGCTGGTTTTTAAGGTAGTTTTTACAGCCCTTGTTGAGCTTCAAGTTGCTGTAACAACCGTGCCACTGGTGCTTTTTCTGTAGCTGGATATTTTCATGACTGCAGTGTACAGCTTAGCTTGGGAAAAATACCCTATGGTTTGTTGTAGCAGTTTAGAGTGCACATGCAGCGCTTCTGACATGGACTTCATGATTTATAATTTACTTCTTATTTAATCATGCCTAAAAATACTATGGCAGAGAGGCTTAAAGGAACATTCAGGCCAAGTTTATTAATTATATTGAAATGTCCAAGTGATTTACCTTTCAGCTTAAACATCTGAAAAGTGGTATACTATTCACCTGCTTTGCAGGGAGATATTGCATACAGTCTTTTGAAATCTAGTATGTTGTTACTTATCAATAATACACATACTTCAATATTGTTTTCTTTCTTCCTTCTCATATATTGTGTAGGTCCTAATGTAATTGAAACTTCTGTAGCAAGAACTGATTTAAATAACAGCTTAAAGGTAAGAGTTAATTAATATAGTTGCATTACATGAATTGCTTTATTTGATGTCACTAATGTTAAACATTCTCTGCTTTCCCCCAAATTATTTTAAGTATTTAGATTTTTACTGGAAAACTTATTGGCCACATGGCGCTTTCCAGTTTGAAATTGAACAAGCAATATTATACTACCACTGTGTTATTTCATGAGTGTCCCAGCAGCAATTTGTAGTCTCTTACTTTTGTGAGCAGGTTAGGTAAAGAATTCTGTTATGTTTCTGCACAGTAATTTCTGATAAAGTAGCACCCGAGTGTTGATAGGATTCCTTGGTGAGTTCATGTTGGAGATTCTTGTAGGGGGTCCAGAAATAGAAACTGAGAACATAAACTGAAAAACAATGCTTTCAGTGGCAACTAATGATAACCCTCTTGTGATCTTCCTTTCTATCAGCTGGGAAGGAATATTTATTTTTCTTGTTAACAGTACTCTGTCATGCGACCAAGACATGGGATCTGGCTTCTTAACATGAACCTTCACATTAATTTTCTTGAAAGCTTTCATATTTTGGTTCTCAGTTCTTACATCTTTATTTCTGTCTAGCTCTTCACTGTCAACCTGATATCTAAAGTAATTTGTGTGAAAGTGCTAAAAAGGTTTTGTTGTTTAGTTTAGCTTTTTTTTTAAGTAAATTTTCTTTAAATACACTGGAACGCTTCCTTTTTTGGTCTCTTAGTCACCTGCATATATTTGGATTGGTATTGTACTATGGGTGGATTTTTTTTTTAAGCATATTTTTATATCAAACAAGAAAAGTCTTTCCTGCTTGTAGGTTTTATTTGTTAGTGATATCTTCCATGCTTTTGAAATTAATATGTGGTTTTTAAGAAACCTAGCGGAAAAATAGTTGTTTTTATAATTATAGTTGAACAGGTTTAAAACTGTATAACAGATGAGGGGTCACAAACCTGACTTTTGATATAAAGTGCTAGAAATGACTTTTTATTTTCAGGCTAGGTGTCAGGATTTTGGTTTTCATATCTGAACTTTTTTTGTTTTATTGCTGCTGCTTTTATGTGCTTTAAGTAGGTTGTACCTTTCCTTACTTCAGTGCTGTGCAAAATACGCGTGCTATTTAAGCTGCTTCTCTGGAAGACTTATTTTTGAGCTGCTTACCGTACTGTCCACAGAGTAGCACTTATTAAATCTATTCCCAAAAATATTGTCACAAACATAATTAACATGCCTTTCATCATTGTAACTACAGATATATCACCTAGCAGAATAATGGCTGGTGCTAACCTTGTGGGGGTTTTTTACAGCTGAAGCCATTTAATTTAAGTTCGCCACCACTGTCTACTTACAATCAGCAGCTGTGGCTGACCTGCATAGTTGAGTTGGATCAGCATGATGGTGAGAATCTTACCTAATTCTCAGGAAACTGCTACAGCAACCTGTATATTGTATCTTTAATTTTATCTGTCACATATGTGATCCTGTTGTTTTCTGGCTATGGTTGGTGGGTTTTTCCTCTGATACAGTTTCTCCCTTTCCACCCCCTGCTCCCAGTAAAAACATGTACAGTGCTGGTCTTGAGAACGGGAAGCAAAAGGTATATGAGAGAAGTTGTTTGTTATTTCTGTGAAAGCAGTAGTTTTTAGAGAATCTGTGTCTCTCTTCCTTCACTTTTGGGGTAATTAGATGTGTAGATTGTAATGATATTAATTTTTCAAAAAAACTTCCCTGTAAATATGTGAGGAATACTGTATTAGTAATTGTTAATCTGTCAAGGTTCAGTACAGGGCATTTGTGACTTACTGCCTAAGTATATAAATAAAAAGTTTTGTGGTTTTTTTTATTAACATACTGGACCCCTACTGTAGTAAAGTATAACCGAATAACTTTTATATGATGTCTAAAGATTACTCAGCTTTAAACTGTATTTGGAACTCTTATTTGAGATTTCATTTCTGCATGTAGCAATAGCTTAATGTTTTCTCTTTTAATTACAGTATCCCTCAAAAAGAATGTTACTATGACAGTCAAAGTACTTGGAGTGGTGAAGGATGGAAGCACACCGTATGTTAATAATCAGGTTCACAATCGGACGAGATTACTCAGTTGTGCACAAGTATGTGCCTGCTTAAACAAAACTGATGCAGTACATTTTCTTTAAATCTATTTGTGTTCATGTTACATTACATTGCAAATGACAGGAATATATATGTTAAGAATGTCTCAGGAAAGACTCTGGAGCATAGTTTTATTTATAACTGCAACCTAGCTAGTAATGCTAAGCAAGATACACACCTATCCATCTTTTTCTGTTTACTTCTATGACTTGTGTCTGTTACCTCTTAAGACCCCTCTTTCTTGTTAAGAGTAGCTCTCTGCCAGCAAAGCAGTGTGTCCTGCTTTAGTCACCTAAACAGATTTAGCAGTACTGAAGAAAGGAATATTGTAGTAGAATATTGGATATAGGGCTCCAGAGGAGAGAAAAATTCTCCTCCAAGTCCTAGCAGAGAGTCTGGTTGAAATCAGCTGGCATCTGTGTTCTGAAAAAGCCAAATTTCTTGCCACCTGTGAATAAATGTTTAAGGTTTTGAGTTCCTAGTATGATTTGCACTGAAATTTTTGAGCTTAGAGACATCTAAAACAGCTTCTCCAGATGCAAGGCTTTTAAGGAGGGCATAGCTGAATTTTTTTTGTGATAAGGGTAAACAAGTTTTTATATAGATACATATATATGAAATCGACAGAAGTTAATGAACAGTGTTCCATTAGATTTAATTACACACAGCCAAGAGAGCAATATGCTTGGGCTCTCTTTCCTCCTTTTAACTTTTAGAAATTAGTTAGCACAAGATAGCTGCATCTCACAATCTGATGACTTAGAGCTTGACTGACAGAGTTATTCAGATCCTTCCTCATGCCGCAAGCAGTTGCTTTCACCAGCTGTAGTGAAAAGATAGCCCTTGTTTATTGGTTCAACCTTTGATCCTGCTGACTGACTTTGTCAGTTTCTTCTGCTTTGTCTGGTATCTTTCAAGAAATTCTTTGTCTGCGGGTCTTGAGTCTTATTCTGACTGATCAAGATAGATAAGGCATGTAATAAATATCATCAATATCTGACCATTTGGAAAAAAATTCTCCAACCTATACTAACAGTGCATATTCTGGAATAAATTGAAGGCTTTTACATTCTATTCTTCACTTGTATGTATTCACAGAAATGCAGCGAAATCATTGTTGCTCACCTTGGCTACCTGAACTACACTCAGTACAATATATTTGTTAGCTTTGAAGATCTAAATAAGTTAACATACACCATCCAGAATATTACTTTCACAGTAAGTATAAAGTTTTATACTAGCAAAAGAGATCTTTTACTAGTGCTGTAGAAATCTGCTCTAACTGTAATTTAAAGATTATCTAATTTTTGAACGTAAGCATAAAGACGCATAATAATTTCTGTCACTACTAATGTTGGAACTATTATAGCATTTGCTGTTAATAAGGGTCTAGATCAATTTTTTTAAATCTATAAGGAAAGATGTTTTTTTTTCAGAACTGCTAATGGTGTTCTCTGGAACAGATAAATTTAGTCTAATTCCTGGGAGATATTTTTAACAGTTGGCAAGCTGGACTAGAACATCCAGTTTTCTACATTTGCTTATATGTTGCCTCTCTAAAGCATGATATGTTTTTCAGCCTTTCCAGTAGATATATTTGAATTAGCAAGATTTTTCCAGACCTTACAAAAGCATAGATTAGAAAGATTTAACAAACTCAAAGAAAAATGAAGATTTTTTTTTTTGAACTGTGCTTATGAGAAAGAGAAAAATAATCAGGCTAATAAAATGATTCACTAAAATAATCCCTAGTGAAATAACTATCTCAGTTCTTATTGCTAAAGATTGCTTATAAAACAGTAACATCATCAGTGTGTGCTGTGTGGCTCAAAAAAGGAATTTAGAAACATTTGCACTGGGAGAAAATGGAACTAAATGGAATTTATAATACAGGTTACTATGGTATATTCTACCAGCATGCAACATTTGGTATGTCAGAGCAGGTAGCAAGCAAAAATCTTACTGTAAAGCAAAAGTGGTTTTTATATACTAACTGAAATTCCTGAATATTAATATTTGTAATATTCTAGTGCCCTTCTAATAATTAGAGAGGAAGAAGGAGCTTTTCCTCCTTAATCTATGAAAAAAGTTCTTTATTTCTGGTTAGCTCATTTATTCTTCACTTACTTGATTTTTTTTTTTTCAACTTTTGAAAACAGAGAATAAGCTTAAGAAAACAAACTCATTACAGGAAGCATGACTGTACCTTATCAACCTCTTAATTATCAATTTATGCATCTGACCTTGGTAATAAAGAAGAATATACTGGATTTACTCAATTATTGGCATTCAAACTTTGAATTAAAGTGCAATTGAAATCAATGAAGAACATCCTTTTTGTCTTGAGAAATGCTTTAACATATGACAGCACACTGAATATGTTACACAGTGGCAGGGTAAAAGGGTTATCTTTTCGTCAGGTAGTCCTGTGGGTATGCATTTATCTTAGTCTTTCCATGGTGACATGGTGGAATTCGGTTATACCTTTAAATTTTGAAAAGCCAGAGGACTTTTAAATATCTGCTGAAAGTGTCAATTATTGATGCTATGTGTACCCTATCAAAACATTGTTCATTGGCTGCTTTTCTTCTGTTTTTTTGTAGTGGAAAACCTACAATCCAACTTTTTCACAAGTGGAAATATGGTTCAGATTTGTCTTTGTAGTTCTTACTTTTATGGTCACGGTAAGATTTGGTTCCAGTTTTTCTAGAGTATATTGTGTAGGCAGCTGATAACACTGCTTTGTAGTGCTGTGTTTAGTAACTTAACCCCAGTCAGCAGAGTTGAGATATCATTGAATGTGTTTAAAAATATTTCTAAAACGTTTATGTAGTTGCTGCTTTTATGCTTTTACAAGTGGTATTGAAGGGATATTAAGAAAATAGGATAAATAGGAAAACCTTTTCTAAAACCCTGATTGTGAATTTAACAAAAAGAATTTTGCTTAAACAAAGGAAATTGTAATTAGATGCTAGAAAAAATATTTTTTTTACGGTGCAGGTAGGCTCAGACGTTGTAATAGGATGCCCAGAGTGTGGGCTCTCTGTCTCTGAAAGTGAACAAAACTCAGTTGAATATGACCTTGCTCTAACTTTAAAGTCGTCACTGCCTTGAGTGTGAGCCAGGTGACCTCCAGAGGTCCCTTACAACCTAAATTATGCTACGATTTAGATTATCTCTCCCTTCCTACCTGGTCTGGCCCTTGGAAAAGAAGTGTTCTGAAAATAAATCAACATAAAATCTGAAATGCAGAATTTTCAGAGTGGGGACACTAAAGCACCGAACACTTGCATAGCATTTTTCTCACGTAGATGATGTCACTCAACAGGTAACTGAATGTGATATGGAATATGTGTTTTTTTTTTTTGAAGTGAGTTTAAGTGGAAGTTTTTGGTAGTGTGTGACCAGTAATGAGGCAATATTTTCTCATACATTGTTGATTTGTAGGAAACTAGCTGGTTTCCTTCTCAGTTTGCTCAATTTGCATTGGGGTAAGCCAGAAAACTTGAAGCAGAAGTAGAAGCTAGGAGATGTGGCTCCTGTTTTACAATGTTCTCAGTGGCAAAGACCTCGTGAAAGTAGCCTTTGCAATGTGCTGTGTTATTTCTTTACTCTGGTAAAACCATTAAGGCTGTATTCCTTCCTTATAAGTTTTTGTTGTTTTATAGTGTCTGTTTGCGCATTCCCTCCGGAAATTCTCCATGAGAGACTGGGGTATTGAACAGAAATGGATGTCCATCCTTCTTCCCCTCCTGCTACTTTACAATGGTACTTGCATCCTGGAATTTTTAGAAAAGGTCCTTTTTTAAAAAAAAAAAAAAAAGAAAAAGAAAAAGAAAAAAGAGAGTGTGTGTGCAAGAGAGAAGGCAAAATGGAATTTGGCCTTGAACTTACAAGCAGCTTTTTATAAGGCTTCAGAAAACTAATTTAAAACAAAAACTGACCTTTTTTTAAGTGTTATCAAATTCAAGGGCATAATGAGCAGGTGGGTTTCATTCTTTTCAGTCATGTGAATGTCAACTCTGTTTAAAGCTCTGATTGGAAGGGGTGGCTGCAACCACACTGACCCTTTCATATAGTGACATATAAATGCAATTTCTGTATTTGTCTGCTAAGTCTTACTTCTTCATTTTTCACATACTCATGGTTTAGTTAAAAATGAAGGCTACTTTTAATCTGGTAAACCACATCAAATTCTAGCACTCTTTAGCAGTACCAAAAGAATATTTGCCTTTCAGTCATTCTGTGATAATTTTTTTAGGTTATCACCAAGAACGGTGGTTTAGTAGAAAGTCTAATAAAACCTGAAATCCTCTAGAAATGTTGGCAACTGTTTCAGAATATTTCTGTAGCACAGAGGATTGCTGCTGGAGGCACCATTTTCTTTGCAAAATACTCTTGATACAGCAAACTTGAACTTAATTTACTGGTCTACTTTGAAAAAATCTAGGGGTTTTTGTTCCTCTGAAGATACATTCTGCTTTACTTTTCATAATGAAAAAACTGCTTTCCCCCCTCTGTTTAACTTTTTTTTTCTTATTTTGTTACAGATCCATTTTTCCCACTTTCTTTTCTGGTGAACAGCTGGTTTCCTGGAATGCTGGATGATCTATTCCAGTCACTGTTTCTGTGTGCATTGTTGTTGTTCTGGCTTTGTGTCTACCATGGCATAAGAGTACAGGTACAGGTGCAACATTATCTACTACTGACTGAGAAGACAGTACTTGTTTTTTCAGTTCTCTCAAAAGGTGACAAAAATGAAACCAAATTTTTAAAAAAGAGACATTTATTTTATTCTTAAAGTACCACGTGACACATGAAGCTTTGGAGTTAAAACGATTTGTGGTAAAGGTAAAGTAGATTGTCTTGAGGCTACCATGCCTCAATGAGATAGATGGGACAGCCTACTCTAAACTACTGCAAGACTGTCTTCAGAATTACGATGCCATTTTGCTTTGTTCTTGCTTGAAGGGTTTTGATGTCATATATGGTGGTTGATTGTTTTTTAAACCACTTTAGAATACTGCATAAGATAAATATGAATTCTGGAGCATATTCCTATAGGTGCAGTATCAGTGAAATAAATGGGACCTTATAAATTGGATGTTTGGATTGGATTTCTTTTCTACTGTATCTTACTAATACAAATGATGATACAATTTTTTGTCTTCTGTAATCACCTGTGCAGGTTAAAAATACAGAAGACATGTCTCTTAATCTAGTCCATATTGAACAAAACAAAGATGAGAGTTATTTTATTCTGTCAAGAATGAATGAAATCTCAAATGTGGATCCATTTTTCACCACACTATTGTTTTCTCAACAGGGGGAAAGGAAGTGCTTAACTTTCTATCTGCCTAAATTCTTTATTGTTGGACTATTGTGGCTGGCCTCTGTTACTTTAGGAATATGGCAAACGTAAGTCATTTAAAATTTAGTGCAAAAGTAATGAGCTGAGAGTGTTCAAGAATGAGAATGTTACTTATAATTAGTGGTATCTGCTTCTTAATGCTCTTGACTGTGATATAGGAATGGAGTGCAAATTCTTACATCTTTCTGTTTTGCAAATTGTGACTGATTTGAAAACAGAATTCCCCATGGGTGATTTAGTAGTATGTAATTTTGTAAATCAGAGTGAGATCTAGAAATCACTACTTTGTCAATATGTTATGGCTCCCTACAATACTCCATCTACCACTTTGTCCCAATTAGCTTTTAATATTTGAGGCAACAGTTTCTCTATAGTTAACTATTACACAGTTTGACCAAACTTTCTCAACTATTTAACCTGCACAACTGGTATTGACACTGTTTAGTCAAGCTATACTATCTCTCCTCAAAACTCAGTTCTTTTGCTTGGTTTTGCATTTCTCTCTTTTTTTTTTTCCAGTTTGTTGTGTTAACATAAAGGTGTTACTTTTCCCCACACAGAAAACTTTCTCAGTTTTGGTACATTTGTAGTTTCTGAACTGTTTTAGTCTCAAGTGTTTGTCTCTCATTTTATTTCTCAGAAGGAAGATACCTTCTAACCTTCTCCATGCCGTTGTACATTGTTGAAAGCAGTGCAGTTTCAGGAAATGCTTGTGCTAATGCCCTATCAGCAGAATTGCTATGAGGGAAGGGCTTACACCATAGTTATTTCTTAAGTATGATTTTTATCACCAAGGATAAAATTTAAACATGAAATCCTAAAGGCTTGTAGGAATTTACAAGATTATATGTTTTCTAAAAAATAAGTGGGGAGATTAGACATGATCACAACTGAAATCCTTCATATTCCTTTAAAATTGAGTTTGGGAAGAAGAAGGCTGTCATGTAATATAAATTGTCATGACTCCATTGGAATGAATGGCATTGCACCAATTGATACAGCTAAAACCTTTAGTTATAAATTCTGTATAATAACTTTAGTAGGTTTCTTGGTTGATACGCCTTTTTGACCTTGTCTTTTGTAATGGTGGAAGTAGCACTTTTTCATTTTGAATCTTTTCTAGTGTTAATGAAGTACATGATCCTACGTATCAATATAGGGTTGACACAGGTAATTTCCAGGTAAGTCAGAAATGTTTTCTTGCTATTAAATTTTTGGGTAGAGTTAGGCAATACAAGGAGGTGGGGTTTGTTCTTCTATTAAAATCTATAACAATTTAGAAAATAGCAAATACTGGTCAGATGGTCTTATTCTGACTGGGGTACTTTTAAATTTTGCTTTAGATCATGCATAGGCCATATCGAGCTCCATCCCAATGAGAAGAGTAAATTGTCTTGCAAATCTGGAGACTCAACACCACAAGTTTAATCACAGACTCATGACTGTTGGGATTGAAAGAAACCTCTTATTAAGTCAGTTTTGTACATCTTTACTCCTGCCAAGATCCTCTGTCCTAGTAAATTTCACACTTTGTTGTTGTAAAGGAAGATCTGATTTATATGGGCCCTTACATTGTTCTCAGGAGCTGTGTTTTTAAAAAATCATTGAGATTCAGCTCACTGTGAACTTGGTGAACACAATTATGACTTCTGTCAAACACCCTTCCTTTATATTCTCCAAAAGCCCACCTTGATATATAGCCATCCTCATTTTGTACTTCTTTTCATGAGCCTACTTTCCCTGAATAAATAGACCATTCTATTTTGTGCTTTGAGAAACAACGATTTCTATTGAGGAAAGAAGGAATAAACCAAATCTCATTAAATAATAAAAACTAACACTCTTCTTATAGGGAATGAAAATATTCTTCCTTGTGGTGGCAACCACATACATTCTCTACCTTTTGTTCCTGATAGTGAGGGCATGCTCAGAACTTCGTAACATGCCTTATGTTGGTAAGGAATATTTCTTTTGATTCTTCCCCAAACAGGCTTGCTTCTCTTAGATGTAGGTGTAAATTCGCTAATAACAACTTTTCTCAATCTTTTTCAGATCTCAGGTTAAAATTCTTGACTGCATTAACCTTTGTAGTGCTTGTCATTAGGTAAGGTTTTCAAAGTACGTTTCTCAATACTGTAAATTTTATAACCTTTTTTTCAGGGCTTTGAATACATTTTGTTGATAATAAAATTGTCAATGAAACTGAGCAATGTCTTTTGATTGTTATGGCAAGATTATTTTTTTTAACCCTTCTTGAGGCTTTTAGAGCTAACTCTATTTTATTTCTGTTACCACAGCAATACACTGCAAGATTTAGAGGCTCACTTAGCAGAGATGTTTTCTGTACTGCTGCGTGATCTGCAGTGCACTGTTCACCTCTCTTAAGAGTTTTGTAAGCTTCAGTTAGTCAAAGCAGAAGTTTAGAATTAGTTTCTTAGATTATTGTTAATATCTGTCTCCCCCACTCCAAGCAGTTATTTGAAATTACTGTTGACTTTTGTATTGTCTGTAGTGGATGAAATCTGAGGGAAATAAGACCGTGAGGGTTTTTTTCCACGTTACTCAGTTGACTGCTGACTTTTAATCACAAAAGAATCATTCTTAATTTAGGACTATGAAAGCAAATGTGTCTTAAAATAAATGGTCAGCCTGTTAACATAATTATTTTCTCATATACTCCTCTATCAAGCTACCATTTCAATTTTGTGGTTTAAACACAAAGTAAACCTATATGCTTTAACTTTTTTCCACAGCATTGTTATACTCTACCTACGCTTTGGAGCACAAGTTCTACAGGACAACTTTGTCGCTGAGCTGTCAACTCATTATCAGAATTATATCCTTGTGTTGTGATACTGCTCAACTAGGAATGTTAATCTGTTTTCATGAAGGAGGTACTTAAAAATGAGGTACCTATGGACTGAGACCTTTCACTTCTGTGTGGGCTTTTAGAGTTCAGCCCATTTTGATTGAGGTTTCATCTCAGCATTTTGTAATGGCTCTTTGTAAAGATTATGAGCTGAGACAGTTTCAGCTGAATTTGTTTGCATCACATAAATCACAACTGTATTTGATACTCTTCAAAAGCAATGAAGGCCTAGATATGCATGCATTCAAGTAACTTTAAGAAATTATTGTGACACATTTGGCTGTATTTCCTGCATGAATACAATTTGCTGTATACCTATCAGTTGGCATGAGGCATATAAAAATATTTGAGAAATTAGTAGTTTAGAAGTAACTGAAAATGCATTTTGTGCATTGGTCCAAGTCTGCACATGGAAGAGGTCATAGCAGAGAATTTAAGTGACTTGAGAGAGACTATTTCTGATGTCTGTTGGCAACAGGCTTGCAAACTGTATTTCTGGACCTGAACCGCAAAATCCTAATTCATTCTACTTTCTAAAAGTGCCTATGTGATTGCAACTGCTCCAGTTACTGATAAGCTTAGATATGTGTTGGGAGCTAGTAGAAAACAATATGTAAAGTCTTTAGTATTTTCCTAAAATGATGGCAAGAAGCCATCTTCAGAGTTCTATCCACAGATAGTCCTTTCTCCTTCCTTCTCAATCACTGTGCCAAGGAAGAACTGTTTTAAAAATAACCAAAGCAAAACCCACCTGAACACCTCACTTTCTCAGCTTTCTTTTAGCATTGAAGGCAAAACTATTCAATTTACTATGCACTCCACCACTCAAGAGTAGACCTTATCTGAGCAAATGTTACTTGTGTTAAAGCTTTGTCTTCATTGGGATCTTTACCTTGAAAGATCTTGAGTACATTAGTGTCACTGAATTTAAAACGTGCAGTTTTGTTTAGCCATTCATGCTGTCAAACTTCAGCAAGGTAAACATTCTTTCCATCGGAACAGCTTCTGTATGGTTTGGGTCTTGTTTCCAAAGTTCGTATGTATAGAGCTATATTGAGCAATATCCTTGACGCTTACTACCAGCAGAATTCTTATCATTTTATGGTTTATTGAACTTTTATCTCTACACATTAGCCTTCGTGTATTCCCCCTCAAAGAATGCACTATATGGTAAGTGTAAGCAATTGTCTGCCAAACTCAGATGACAAGAGGGCATATTGGCAGATACTGTGTAACATTGTTATATTTTGGTTGTCTTGTTACTGTTTCAATTTTCTTTGAGTTAACATAAGCAGAAGCTGCACTACTCCTGAGCAAATCTGTATTGGAAATATAAGGACTTCCTTTGTAATTTATTCTAATATATTGGCATGCTGGCAAACTGGACTCTGAAATAGGTAACACACTTGGAAAAGTAGGACTGAAGGTGATCTCTAACATGGGAGGAATTTTGGAGAGCTTGCTATGGGGAGAGGGCTGCACAGAGCCCATGTAAAGGCAGATAAAGGATTGAATTGGTGGCACTTCTGTTTTTGCATTCCTGTGTAGAGGATGCAATCTGACTCACATGATGATTATAAAGCATTATCCCTCTCCAATAGATAAAGATTCTGTAAAGGAAGTATTTATACTGAGTGCATTATCTGCTTTAAGCATTGAGTTTAAAATATAGAATCATAGGACAGCCCAGGCTGGAAGGGACCTGGAAAGATCATCTGGTCCTTTCCCTTTCATGGGAAAGGGAGCCTAGATGGGATTATCTAGTATCCTGTTCAATCACATCTTGCATGCTGAGAGGTATGCAGGGGGAAGGCACTGAATAGTGGAGCTGGTCTTTTCTCTAAATTTTTTACAGTAGAGATGGATGGATGGATAGATGGATGGATGGAACTGTTACAGAAAAAAGCTATTTTTCCATTAAGAAAGACAAGAGAAATGGCTGGATGAGGATAAAGTTAAAAACTTGCTATTAGGTTGTAAGAAGTATTAGTTTACAGAAGGCAGAAAGTAAACAGCTGCCAGGAAAAAGACGTTTATGGCAAACTGCTGTATTGAATTTTACTTGCATGTAATTATGAACTGCAGCTAAGCAGCATAGATTGTGCAAGAAATTAAGGCCTTAAAACAAGGTAGAGGAAATTGTCATAAAGAGCCAATGGGAAGTATGTGATTCCTTTCATCTCACCATAAAGGTATAAGTCTTCCCTTCATCTGTTTACAAGGATGAAAAATAACTGGCTGATCATTGCCTTGCATGCAAGGGATTACAACTTTGGTCTACTTATATTTGTAGCTTAGAAATAACCAAGAAGTTGATGAAATCTGTGCTTTTTAAATACATATGAACTTTTGAATAATGATTAAGAATAATGAAGTCTGACTTAATTGCTCTTATGTGCAGTTTGAGATAATATGACATAGGAAACTGCACAGGGGAGGAAATCTGCTAATACAACATGGAAAATATCTATCTAAAAATGAGATGAGATAGTTATGTCATCTTCTTAACTCTTAAGAATACCATGATGTTGTAGCTGAAGGGTGAAAAATTTGAAGGAGAGAATTCCTGTTTGGATATGAATTGTAGTTGTGACTGCCTTGGAAGTTGTTGAGTCTATTCCTTCAGTGTTGGATTAGAAGTACCGCCACATTTCTATATTTAATATGCTAAATTAACCCTTATTTGTATTTTCCAGAATCACAGTTGAAAGACAATCCCGCTTTTTCTATGCTGAATGATTCAGATGATGATGTGATTTATGGGTAAGATTATAAAATACCTATGGACAGTTAATTTTAGTGCATTATTTTTGTAATGTTGTTTTCCATATTGATTAAATAAGTGAAGACTTTGTAGGTTGCTAGTGAAAGTATTCTGCCTAAAGAACAGAACCATAACCTTTTTCTGAAACAGAAATGCAATGAGAATGCATGTTATTTTTTCTTTTTTTTTTGGTTCTGAAAGGGATTGCAATGGCACTGATACAAACAGGTAAATAGGTATCAAGATGCTGGCAGGCCATGGAGTGAAGGCAGCAAGAGATGTGAAAGGAAAGCACTTCCTTTTAAACCAAGAAGGGTTTCAGGGGTCAGGCGGAGTTGGCAAAGAGGCAGCTTATATGTAAACGCTTCAGGGAAGGTGAATGGCTCTTCTTAAGTGTCCATCACTTACTGAAATAATAATCAAATCTAGTATAACTTCCTAGACTTGTGGGTTTTGTTAATATGAGAATTATAGTAGCACTTAAAACCCATCCTCTCTGTGCTGGACACTGAACAATCTCATTACCTGCCCTTGATGTCTTCACTTCTTATAAAAGACACTGAAGTGGCTGGAATAGTGAGGGTAGGATTAAGACTGCAGAAAGCTGAACAAGTTGGTGCTAAACTAGCTATCTGCGTTGTCTGAGATAGCTCGCCTTTGTTTAGTTAGATGAGTAGCAGTAGTACCAGCTTGCTTCTATACTAATCCTTGTGAAGAGTGGCTTGTAGTTACTGGAATAACTCTTACTATGTGTCATCCTCTGGAGAGAAGTCATATGTATTGTTCATATCCCCAACAAGGAAGATACCAGCTTCTTGCCCAAATAACAATTTGATGCCTCAGTGTACTTTAGAACTTTCCTGATTATTTTGGACTTCCTATTTGAACACTGTGTTCAGAATTTTTGACAAGTATCTATTTCACAGGAGTGACTATGAAGAAATGCCACTTCAGAATGGCCAAGCTATTAGAGCCAAGTATAAAGAGGAATCGGACAGTGATTGATTTTGATGTAGACAGACTTGTTCAGGTGGAATTAAACCAATTTTGGAGTTTTCCTAGATGGACAACTTCCTTGACTTCCTTATAGTCTGCTGTCATCTGAACACCATCTCCCAGGAAGGACATCTTGCTTCTCTTTCTGTTTACAAAGGTAAAACTGAAAAAATAATGCTTGAAAAGGTTGTGGTGAAAACTTAATACAAAAAAATTTTACATGTCTCATAAAATGCCTAATAGCAGGGTGTCTGTGGACTAAAATCTTTAAGTCTATTTCCACTTAAAAGTGTGACACTTTTAATCAGTGACTGATTATATGCTGATTTTAAAATTGCTTCCTTGCTGCTTCATTTTTTGGGGGTTTTTTTGGAGGATTATGTACAGCATATTGTTATTCATCTGTTACATTTGTGTTAGCTCCTTTGTATATTGCCCACTGCTGTACGAAGTGCCTCATTTCCCCTTCAATTTTCTGCCTTCGTCTTCTGAGCTGGAGGCAGGGAATTAAGTGTTTTAGGGATTTTTTATTTTTTTTTTAATGCAAGAAAACACAAGCTTTCCATTCTTCCTTTGAAAAAGTGATATAGACTTAACGACCATTTTTAAAATTCATTTACATGAGTTTACCAGGTTTGTAAGATATGTGCAAATAGTCAAGTTCTAGTGAGCCAAAATAGCCTCAGTGGTGCAAAATTATTTGTATAATACATGTTTCATAACATGCTTTGCCACCACAACAGAAGTGTTTGTTTTGATTTTTGTTTTGTTTTTTCAAACAGCCCTTTCAAATGGAAATATTTAGGCACCAACAAATCTCAGAAGGAAGCCAGTACTCTCCTTTCTGGGGTTTTTGTATCTGGAGGAGATTGTTACATTTTCAGAGAATACAGTATGAAAGTTTCATAGAGAATTACAATTTCAAATTTCCAAACATTTCATTTTTAGAAGCTTTTTTCTGCATCAGATATTTTTCCTGAAGTTGTATTAATAGATAGTTAAACTACATCCTAGGAATTGTGCTTACGTATTGAATGTGCATCAGAGTTAGCTTTTGAATATCTTTGGTGCATGGTTCAAATTCTTTGTCATACCACAGTTGCCACCTGTACTGATCGGAACTTTTACTAGCACATTTTGTGATTATCTGTATTCCAGTCTGTGCTGGAACAGAGTTCTGTGGGAATTAAGTATTCCTAGTACAATGCTGCTGCTTCTCTAGTTGGTTTTCTCCTACACCATTGTTCAGTTCTTTATTTAAGTGGATGCTGTTTGTTTGTAACTACTTTTGTTTTCAGGTACTTGACCTATCTGAAAGTATCTTCTTTTTTTTCATGGATTCATAACTGTGATGTACTCTTGCAAAATTTTTCTGCCTTGCTACTGTAGAAAAGACTCTCAAAAGCACTGTTAATGTATTAGAAAATGGTGCTGGCTTACACTAGGGAATTGTGCTTATCATTGAACTAGTTTAAGCAGAAGAGTGCAATGAAGCCCTGCTAGACTTGCTGAATCATATTGGGGAAAAAGTAGATTTGTTCTGCTTTGATGCAACAACTGTTCTAGTCCATTTCTGTTGCAATAACCTCCTGGTAGCTGTTCAGGATCATGAAGGGGAGACTTCTCAGGATAGCAGTTTGCTTAGAGGACCAAAGGAACTGCTTCATGTGGTTGCATCCCTGCTGCCATAGAAAAGTTCAGAATAAATCAGTGCTTTGCTAAAGACAAGTATGGTAAAATACTCTGTGCATGTGTGAGAGAGAAAACTTTTCAAAATAATATCGAGCTGGGAGTTTTTTTTAGGGTATTTGAAATTTAAAACTTTCTGTACCGGGGATCATTTATTTGTTGGAAGCCGAAGCACTGTTGTATGGCTAAAGCAAGGAAATGGTTGGGGGGGAGCAGAAGGTTTTTTCCTTTAATTTCTTAATTAATCTGTGTCAGTTCACAAGAATATATAGGAAAACATTAAAGAAGTATTTTAAGGTAGTGGTGGTGGGTTTTTTTTCCAGTGAACTGTAGAAAGCTGTACCTCCAGCACTTCCTTTTAGACTTTTTTTAACAAGTAGGGGAGATATCTTTGTATCCCAAAAGAGAAGAGCCCATTCTCTCTTGAGGCTTACAGCTGTTAGAATTTGCAGTCAGACTTGAGAGACAACTAGGCATCCTTTGCACGCCCCAAATCCTTTTGGCTTACCCTGGAGTACCAGTGGGTACGGGAATTAGGTCTTCAAAAATTTATAGATGATCCTTCTGTATTCAGATCTTTTTTTGCTCTGAAATGGTTTAAATCTATTCCAAATTGTTCTGAAGAGATATAAGGCTTGATTTGACCAATGTGCAAAGGATACTGTTTCTTATTACGGTCTGAACTGGTTGTTACAGTTAACCCTGAAATACAGTGTCATGCTTTGGGATTTCATTAACTAAAGAAAGTATTTTTTTCTAAGCTGTTCTCAGCCCATTTCACTTGCCATTTTGTTTGCATTAACTTTTCTACATCACTACATTCAAAGTGGAAATAGGAAAGCTGAGAATGGGAACTGTGTACTTAAATTTAAGTATCTCACTGCGAAAATAGTGAGAAAATAGTTTCCTTGTTAATTTTTAGGCATTATATTCAAGCAATGTTTGTTATGCAGAATGGTTTTGTATTTCAGAAGTGCTTGAGTGTAATGGTAAGCTTGGTCGAAGCACTGTTGCATCAAATTCAATATACAGTAAAATGGCAAAAGCAGTGACGCAGATGAGGAAATAGTTTTGCCAGCAAGAAATCTCAGTTTCACTCCTTTGCACAATTGGAAAGCAGAGACAGTATTTGAGGAACATTACATTAAGGATTGTAAACAGCAGAGATCTGGATAAGAAACAAGCCTGGCTTTCCTTTCATTACTGCTAATGCTATTAAGTATTTCCATCACTAGTGGAATTGTATAAAATGAGAAAAAGTATACAAAAAGAAAAGGCTCCACAGCATACAGGGTTCCTGCTCTAAAGGAGATGCCATCTATTAAATAACTGCAAGACTTCCATGTACACAGTTATCAAGAGGGACTTTTAAGAAATCAATAATCACAGGGTGTGAGCCATTCATGGCAACCACTTTCTGTAGTATGTGCTTTAAAAATACAGTTGGTGTTGGAATTGGCTGGAAACTTTCCTAGGACTATCAAAGAATAGGAAGCATAAGGCTTAACGCCAGTAAGGCACAGCTAGTGCAACAGACCCGTGAAACTAATACTGGGGAAGATGGAGGGATGGTTCCAGCTAGGAAAGACTTTGATCTGTTGTCTTTCTCTGAGCCAAAAGACAAGTTTGTATTCCTAGGCACCTAATTTTTCCCCCATTTCCTTTTGCTTATGCCAGTAGTAACCTTTGCATTACTGTAAACCTTTTTTTAGAAGTTTGTAAATATGTAAAATGAAACTATGGAAAAATTGTGTACCAAAATGGTATAAAAATGTGTAAGATAAATGCTCTGTTTAATGAGAAGCTGTAATTAAGTGCTGCTTTGAAAAAGTGTGCATGAGAACGTGTTAAATATTCTGTGTGTCTAGAAGTTCTATTAATGACAGCAAATTATCCATTTATGGTGGAAAAGTCATGCTAATATGGAATATGAAGGAAAAACTAATATTTTACTTCAAGCAAAAATTGAGTATTGAGTTTCTGGTAAGACTTCATGTGCATAATCATTGTTAAATATGTTCATAATAAAGTTTTATATCTTTATATTGTATCTTGGTTTTATTTTCCTCCTAGTGTATGACTACCTGTACCATAACTTACACATATTTACAGATATTTAAATATGCTTAAGAAAACTTAGTTAATTAGTTACTGCTGGAAGACTTGTGGCAGTTACAGTAAATTATGACACTCCT
>NW_010123259.1:0-2284 GCF_000699245.1 Pterocles gutturalis
GGCTTCAAATCAGGGTAAAAAGAAAACAAAAAACTGTTTCACGGAAAGCTTTGAAAGAATCATCATTGTGCTCAGTAAGGTACATGATGAAAAACCATGTACTTCTAGATAGACATTTGCTTCTTGGGGAATTCTATATCAACTTCAAAATACCTGGATTAATACATCTGCAGATTCAATTCTCCTAAGCCTTCATTTATACCAAAGAGAGAGGATTTCCTGTGTCACTAGGGAGCAGTAAATAAGTAACAGACAGAAAAGACGTTAATTGTGGTTGCTACAAAAAGAGATGTATGAACATATGTGTGCAACTACGTGTGTGTAAATGTAATTCTACAGCAGATCAACATTTTCTGTTGAACTTTAAGTGTGGAAATTGCCTTTGAATGCCTTAGTGTAAGGAAAATTTGAAAGGGTGGGTAATACTGACCGTCTTTTGGGTACAACTTAAACCTTCTATTGGGAAGAAAGATTTTATTTCACTGGTTTGTTAAAGTTTATTTTATATGAAGCTGGAAGGTTATGCCAAGGTCTCAGTTTTAATGGGATGTTAATGTTGCCAGTGATATCCCAGTCAGAGAGCAAACTGATGGGAGTGCTCCATCCAGTGAATGCACTGCAGTTAATTCTGTTCCAGAAAGCTACAGCAAAAGGAGAAGTTGTTTGGAATGGTGTTCTACAATTTTCAGAGCTGTACCAGACACTAATGTTTCATGTGTTTAAAATATTTCCCTCTCTACTCTTCCTGTCCAAAAAGCCTTTGCAATGAATGTGTTGAGAGGGAAATGAGCTGAATATCTCAACAAATGCAGGATGGAACTGATAAAAGCAGAAAGCATGGTTTGTGTTAAAGAATGAAACACTATAAATTCCATTCATGTGTGTTATCTGAAAAGGCAATTTTGGAAGCAGTAAAAACCCAACGCCAAATATTAGAATATGTCTCTGTGATATGATGCTCCCTCCCATAGATGAGTCTGTTGCTCCTTGCTTTCTACAGTTTCCCCTTTCCTTTGGAACCATTGAGAGGATGAGGGTTATTTTTTTGTTTCAGAATGAGTAGCTTTGTGCTTCCTTTATACAGACTTCCAGACTACACTTTCTGATCCTCTGTCACCTTTTACCTCTAGCCTCCCTTTCACTTTTTCACCTCAGCCTGCTGCTTTGCTTTGTGCTTTAGGCCTGTCTCTTTTCTTTCACTCCTCACAGATCTTCCTTCTTTTTTCCTGGTGTCACCACCCCTCTGTCTCCTAATGCTTTCCCACCTCTTTTAATGCAAACATGCCTGGTTTGACACACTTACCATTGCTTCTATCCTCCACATTGGGGATATATGTGTAAAAGACCGCTCTTAATAAATATAATCTATAGTAAAAAGTCAGCTATATAACGCACTACTCATCTGAAACTTAGTGGCTCATTTTTCTGTCACAATGATGGAAAAGATGTTTCCTGAGTAAATGGGGCAGAAGTTACACTATTCTTTTCGTAGATGGCATTGAAAACTGAAAAAGCTCTGATTTGGTTGGAAGGCAGGTTTTTCACAAGGAAACATTTTAAGTCTCCTAGAGTTTGGCAACTAAGCTCTTAAGCAAATGTAATCCCCTTCCAGGAATCTCCAAAACTGAAAAGGGAAAAGGTTTCCAAACTGACTTGGAGTTGTACTGCAGACTACTCTTTTCCCCTTTCCTCTTCTCAAAGGGCTGTATCACCAACGTAAGCATTTAGAAAGTCCCTAGATCTGTCTTGTAAATAAACAGACCTCAAAAGAAACCCTGTTTCATTCCTGTTAGAGTGACAAATGTAGTAGGATTGAAGTCTGAAGATCTGAAGGTTGGCAGGAGTTAATATTTTAGTTTCCAGATATTTTCAAGACCGCCTGGGTACTGTCATGGAGCATTCAACTAGCTTTGAAAAAAAAAAAAAACGGTCTGAAGTTTCTCATTTTATGTAAAACTCAGTTCTGTTTGGGTCTACAAATCTCATGGAATATAGCAGCTAGATCTGGTCAAATACTTTGCCCACCCAGAAAATACATTAATTCTGATATTTCAGGAAATCAGAATTCAGGAATAATTAAACACATTCCACTTATGTGTTTGTTCAAAAATCTAAGTTTGCCTCAGGTTAATTCCTGATTTATTAAATTTGAGCTTTTTATATTCTTTTCTTGGGAAGGAGGATACTTTCTTTATTTTTCACTTCTCCTTTCTATCTTTTGAAAAAGTATTTCTTGTACACATGCTAATGAAATAATGATATTGTCATCAGTTCTTCCAGGAAT
>NW_010123259.1:2315-43146 GCF_000699245.1 Pterocles gutturalis
CTACTGTGGGTGTCTATATATTTATTAAAAAAATACATATGTATATATGTATGTATAGACCTATACTTACATAAAATTGTAGCCATTTGAGACTTACTCCATACTTCAGATTACTGAACATTTAATGGCACTATTTTAAAATAAAAGATAGTCAAATGGATGGTCCCTCTTAGCTTGTAAGAAAAAAAAGAGGCTGATGTATCTGTTGAGAATAACAAGTTCCATGATTAATCTATAGATCAGTGCCATGTTTGGAGGCAGCCATTATCACATTTTACCATAAAAATATGCAGTGTTTCATACAATGGCTGGTCTTCACACATTACTAAAATTATCGAGATTGCAATGAATCATTCTTTAATGGAGAAGTGAGGATTTGGAGAATTGAGGATGCTCCAGCAGATTAATAGATGGTTTCCACTATTCATGTATCTGTAGTGAAGTCACTATCTGAAGGCTCAAAGTTCCATTGTGTTTAAAATTAAGTAAACTTCAGCTGCTCTGGGAATGAAATTGCAGTAACTATTTTGAAGCATGCAGTATAGTAGTTCAGGACAGTAGATGTTGTTTTGAACCACAGATTAGGGCTTCAGCACAGAGCAATAACTACCTTCCCTATACCCTGGAAATTAGGTCTGAAACATTAGAGCTGTTTCTTATTTAGTAACTTTAAGTAATTATGTACTTGTTATACATCTTATCTAGAACACCAGAAGATGCAAGGATGGTTTTAGTGTCTGTTAGTGTTACGTTATGTGCACATTTGTGGAACCAGAGAGTAGTGCAATGTGTTGGATTGCCTCTATTGACTTTCACTACTCTTGTAGATCCTGTATGAAAACTTCAGTAACTCTTAACTTTTAACCTTACGACAGGATCACAGGATGAAGCTCATAGCTGTAAGACACTTTTTAAATAAATATTCATGCTTTATTTGCAACATAGTTTAAAAAACAGCACCATTTTTCTTAAAAGACAATTACTGGAGGACAGTAGTCATTGCAAACACTGCAGAATTACAGAAGGTCACAACTTTCTATGGATTTTAGGAGAACTTTGTTTAGGGCTTCTGTGGCCCTCTCAATAAACAATATCTAAACTAATTAAACTAGGTACACCACTGAAATTAAATTTTATTTGAGAAAGCATTTGAATTAACTATTTCAGTAGCTACAGTTCCTACTGAAATGCATGTCAGTTCCTAATTATGAATATCTATTCTTGGAGGACATGACATGTGACTCAACATAATAAACAGCTGAAATCTCTTGGGATTTGCCCCATGCACTTCAGATTATTGAACTATCGTTTTTTTCATTATTTTAAAAAAATAGTTAATCTGCTTCTTAATCTCAAATGAACATCAGCTCTCATAAACGTCCAGTAGACAGATGCTAAAAAAAATAGTTCATAGTTACACTGCAGGTTAAGGTAGACCTGGATTTGAGGAAGGATATTTTTACCCTATTCTCTGTCCATACACTTGGGTCTGATTATGACCTCAGCCTCCTTTGGAGGTAATCAGTTGGAATTGTGGTGCTAAACTCAGTGCCTATACATAGCTAACTCTTTCTTCCCAAGGGAGGGAAACTCTGAAGCAATTTGAGAACTCAACCATTTTCCTTCACAAGCGTAATTATGAAAGAAAAAGTAGCTGGGGGAAAGGAAACTGATTAATATACTAGTTCATGAAGTAAAATCATAATTACCAGATAAGAAATAACCAGGTTTTCATTGTTCTGTTTTATCCACTAATTTATGGTTACTCCAGACAGTATTAGAGAGAATAGCAAATTAAATTGAGAAACAGTACCTAATAGGTGAAGCAAAGAAACATGAGTTACAACACCTAGAAACACTTTTTTGGTTCTATCATCTCCTTGGTGCGTAACCATCAGCAAATTTTTCAGCTTGTGTTGCCCTACAGAGTTGACGGTATCTATCAGACTTTGTGAAGTGAATATTCTGTCCTGAAAATCACTCCATACAGGCAAATGCTTGGGGATTATATAGTAATAGTACCATCTCTTGTCTGTTACATCCCGCTGACGTTAATGAAACAGCCTTTTTCACATGTTGATGTGAACAAACTCTAAATGGTGCTGTTAATGAGATAGATATATGGATTTACTCAGAGGAAAAACTGGTGAAGTAATAACTATGTTCTGAGCTAAGTAGCTCCCCCAAAAGGATTTATTAAGCCAGGTTATGGCTCTTACTATGTTAACAGAAAGCTCTATTCAGGTTATTAATGCACTGAAATAACTGATGACTGGGATACTTGTAAGAAATGTGTAAAATTATTGTGTAAATGGAAGAAAATCTTTAAGTGTTTGGATAAAACAAGCTGAGATGGTTGTATTTGCTTTGATTAGAGTATAAAGAAGGGTGATAAGTGAATCACAGTGAATGGCCACACAGAGGGGTTCAATGTTTTGAAACTACCATACAGCTTTGTCTTTAATTGGGTAGGTTTGCTTATCATCAGTTTGGCTGCTCCTAAGTCCTTTAAGAGCAATAAAACTATATAATTCTTTGTATATAAACCTGGACACATTTTTGGTATTGAAATAGTGTTTGGTTGACATACACCAATGCTGAGAAAAGTCTATTATACTTTTATGAATTTTTTTTCAGCAGGCTGCACTTTCCCCATAATCAGTGGATGTTTTTTTGGGATTCCCAGCATCACGGTCCTACAACTGCATCATGGGGAGGAGGGTGGGAATGGCCAGAACAACTCTGTCTATGCCCGCAGAGCAGGTGGCTGTGACACAACTCAGAGAAACACTGATACTGCTCAAGCAACTTCACTCACCCCTGAAGCTAGAGGTTGCCAAAAGCACCTTTTACCTTTAAACAGACTGCAAGATTATGTCAAGCAAACCTGATTTATGTCTGAATGGGATCTTTACACCATATTCTAGATTTAAAACAGAATGCAAAGAAAACTACTCTGTTTTCTGTTCTCTTCCTTCAGTTCCTGGTGGTCTGAAAAATTCTCTGAATTATCTGGGAAGATGCTTGTCACTTGTTTCCAATGTTTTTAACAAACTTCTCATTTTCTTTCAAATTTACTGAACTTTTCCCTTTTAGTTGTTTTAATATCCATCTTCTTTTAAAATGTCACTTCTTTCTTGTGTTGATTTTCAATGGCTAAAATTTCCATATGTTCTCTTTCTAATGGAAATTAACAAAAGTCTTTTAAAATTACAACGTGTCTTACTGGCCTGTGTGTGTTGCTTATTGATCCTTTCTTTTACTCTGCATGCGTGAGATCTCACTCTTTGACAGTCTCAGTCTTTCAGAAGACCCGTTCTTTCAAGATCACCTGCTGTAATATCAAACACAGTCAGACAGTCTCAACAGAAATTCCTAAAGAGAATAGTCTGCTTAACCAGAGCCCAGAAACAGTAGAGATCTCACCAGTTTGTTGTCTCTCTTGTCAATAGACAAACTATATTTAGACCTTGGAATGAGAATCAGGTTGGGAAACATGATATTGTTGGTTTATAGGGTATGACACTCAGATTTTCCTTGCCATGATCTAGCAGGCATCAGATTGAACTTTAGTTTCTGATTTTTTTCACTGATGATCCAAGCAAGGAGGAAACATTATGAGCAAAATTTAAAAACAGCCACATTCTTTCCCTTGTTCTTTCATATTAAGCCCAAAACTTTTTAAATAATTGGGAGCTGAAACATAAATTCAGGTAAGGGCATTTATGATCCAAGTTTGTTTTCTCTTCTCCTGTCTTTCCTCTTTTCTTTACACAACTTTCCAGTTCCCCTTGGAGTAAACTTTGCTGTTGAACACTAAAGTGACTTTAAACAGAACATATTCAACTTACTGCATAAAATTTTATAACTTACACATTCCAATTTATATCTAAAATTGATTTCCTTCAGGCTGCATGTACTGAACCTCTTGGCACTTTTTACAAGGAATATCAACTCTGGCATTAAGTATATGACCTGTGATAGGATCAAAGACAAATATATAGAAAACAGGAGAGTGTGTCCCACGTACTCACTTAATGATTTTAAACAAAGCATTAAGAGATTCTATGTGAGAAAGAGAAAGGTAAGAGCTTGTTTCGAATAAAAGAATGTCCTCTGTAATAAATTATGCCTATGCATTGCATGTCATTTTATGTCCTCTTGCCAAGAATGTCATTCCCCAAAAACACCCCCAGTCCAAAGATTTAAAACATGTTAAAAATTACATGTAAAGGCAGAGTACATGAAAATACAGTGCTTTACGCTCCACTTTTAGTAACGGAAGAAACTAGGTCTCTTTCACTGGTGTACTTCTCACAGTGTACTTGTTCTCATATTATACCAGACAACTAGGATTTCCACTGAGTAGTCCATCAAAAATTCTACCGGCACTGTAGCCTGGAGTCTGCAAAAAAAGTAGCTCTTTTGAAGATTGAGTAAGAATTTCATCCTAAATGACATATAATATCTTTAGAGTCCTTATTTTATCATATAATGATATTCCATCCAACATCAATCTAGAGTCACCTATAATGTATTTCAAAGAATGAAACTGAAATGACACTGCAGTAGGGAACTATAATTCGCTCTCACAGGCAGGACATTCATGTCTGGTCCGTAGCAACTGCCTGCTGGAATTTTTTATAGAACGGGTTGGAAATAGACTATGGACTACTTAGAAAACCACAGAAATGTGAGCTAAAGTCTAACAAGTGATTATTCAAAGCATGTACTTGTCTTCTCAGACAGGGTGGAACAAGGTGGCCTCGGGAAGCCTGTGTTGATTCTGCCCATTTTAAGTTCTTTCATACAGCTATCTAGAAGGACAATTTACGACCATATATTGACAGATTCTTGCAAATTAGGTAGGTTGTGTGTATTCTGGTAGAATCAAATATGAATGTTATTTTTTTTTCTTTTAAATTTGTGTTGGAAAATTGAACAGAAATGATTGAACTTCGTACTTTTTGATTGACTTAATTGTGTGGACTCTCAGCAAGATTAACCATGGGTGCAAGATTTTGTGGGATCAGACTTGTTTACAGTGTGTTTGCATATCACATTTTAAATCTTATCCTAACACACCTTCCACAACCGAAACACTTCTATTATACATATAGCAGTGTATTCGTAAAATTCCAATCTAATGGGCAACTCCTGAAAAACTGATCCTTTTGTTTCACCACATTTTGTTATGTCTCCGTTATGGGTTAAACCACTTAGGAGTTTACCACTGCAGTGGGAACACCTGCTAGCAAAACAGTTTAACTGTAAGCTTTTCTATTGTTCAGTTCAGCTAACAAGCTGCTTTTAAATGGCCTTCAGACAGCAGTGTAACACTAGTGGGTTTTCTCTGCTCCTCCTCTTGGGACATAGAGTGGAGAGCTGTTCATCACTTATTAGGATTTCACCCTATTGATGCCTGCTGTGAAAGCTAGGGGAACTTAGGAACTCCCAGATTTGTCAGATTTCAGTGTTAATATCTTGTATATTTTTACAGTGCATATCAGATATTGCAGTTAGGTGATCTTATTAATAACATGCATAACTGCAAAGAATAAAATCCTTAACTGTCATTTTAAAATCTATTTGTTCATCATGAATCTTATTTTAAACTATTCTCTACTTTTTTTACTACACTGAATACACAAGCAGAAGATACAAATGTTGAAGCCAGCAATAAACCATTTGTTTACAAAGAAATTCTGAAATGTAAACTGCAGTTCTGAACTTTAATGTCTCTCAAATCACGCCACTTAGACGTGTAAGTGTGATTCATGCTTGAAGAGTACTCACCTCACACAGGGTGATGTACTGTCACTATTTCATTCATTCTAAACACAGTATCCATAAGGGTTAGAGAGTAGACATCACCATAAATCAGTGTTATTGGACTATATTTTCAAACAAAACATTTTACAGACATAGACATCCCACATTCCATACTGATCATGAAACACTTGCGTGAAGGTCAGCTAAAGTCAGCACCAACTTATGGATTCACTTTCTGGGGGAATAAAAGACGCCCATGTATTTTTTCAGAGTAAATCAAAAGTAGCTTAAATCTATGCAAGATTTCTGTGTAGAATTTCTAATGGTCATAAGAGCTTTGTAAGAGCTGTAAAAGAAACAACATTAAGGAGACATGTAAGCACTTGAGGTTGTCTTTTCTGACAAAACTCAGAAGGGGCTCAAACACTATGCTGGATTATATCACTTCGTAAAACATGTAGAAATATTAATAGTAGTCAAATTTACTCCAGTGTGAACTTTGATTAATGTAAAGACACTTATTAAAGATGTTTCTTAGAAACATGAAGAAAATCCAATTAAGTTAAATATGTGGTACACTATCACATTAGTGAATCCTTCGTGTATAAAAAGCAGGGCTGTGTCGTCAGACTTGGGAACTTCTCCCTGCTTCTGCAATGTAGTGTGCTCCAGTGGTTGTGCCTGCCTTGGTGTTAAATTGCAAGGTACCCCTGCTGCTCAGGTTGCATAGGAAGGGACCGTGGATCAAGGAGATAATCAGCCTCTGGGGACTGGATTGTGCTGTATAGCATTCCAACCTGCATTCGGCCCTGCCAATGGTCCCCTGCTCTTGTTCAGTCTCTTTTTTTTTTTTTTTTTTTTTTTTTTTTGCTGGTAAAGATACCTGGGGGCATGGGAATGGATCTGTCTCTCTTGATAGTGTGCAAGTTCAAAAGTAGGCTTTTGTCTGCCTGTCTATCTTTTTTCTCAAGGTCTATGGGGACTAATGAAGAGATGAGCAAGCTGATGTGAGTTTAGCTGTTTCAGACAAGTTACCCAATCATCCTGGAGTAGTCCCTATTATTATTTACCAGAAACTTTCTGGTTGTGCTAAAGTCTGGCAGCTCCTGTCTTAGTCTGCATTGAGAATGAATTGGAAATTCTGCTCTGCATGGCCTAATGAAGAAATCTCCTGAACCAAAATCCAAATGTTTTTTCAGTTTTAGTGGTGCTTTGGCCTGATGTTTCTCCTTGGGGTACTCTGAAGATTGCTTTGAAGTTGCTAAAATAAGGACAATAAGGGTTTTTTTTTAATGAAACAATCTTCTTAATGTACTCAGATACACCTAAGGAAATCCTAGAGCAGTAATTGTGCATATTTCTACAGCTTGAGTTGAAAGACCTACTCTTATGGCTAGTGAATAGATTGATCCAACATTACAGGCTGCAATGTTACACAGCGGACAGAGGCAAGGGAAACCAAACTTATGTCTCTTTACAAAGGGCAAGGATTCACTTGCAGAAAAACATCATGATGTGTAAAGAGCCATTAAAACAGGAACTCTTAAAATTATGCTGACCAGATTTTTTTTTTTAAAGTGGTACCCCAAAGGGCAGTTCATGAATGATCCTCTTTCCACATTGAAAGCTTTTTAAAGTAACAAAGTAGGATAATATGAAACAACACTGCTTTGTTGTTTTGGCAGATCAGTAAATACGCTGTTTTAACAATTTTTAATATGCATTTATTGCATTTTTTTACCTATACACACAGTCTGGAAACAGATTGGAGAACACGGAGTATGGTTTTCTTCTACTAAAGAACTTTGATCCATCTTTACAGAGTTGAGTGCAGATATTTATGCCAGAACAGAGCTTAGCGGCAACCTTGGGTTATAAAAGCTGTTTCACTGGGAAAATACTCAGCCGTCTAGTTAATCTGGTCTTCCCAGAGCAGAGGTCAAGATCTGTTCTTTATAATTAGGCAAAAGAGAAGCGTCTAGTTGTGTGTAACAACTAATAGTAAAACTTATTGGAAAGCTCTCAGGTCAGACAGTCATCTCTAAGCCATGAGAACATGAAAAGTCTAATAATATCTTCTCTATCTTTGCATTTTTAACCCAAAATTATTTGTTAGGTTATCTTGTAACATTAAAAAAATACTGTATAATAATAGTAAAAAAAAATTCATTTACTATAAGATGAAAAGACTCTTCTGTATAATGAAATGCATCAACTGCAATTTAATGAATGTTCTGACTAGAATAGTACATTATTTTTGTAAAGAATATTGCAGTATGCTGGAGGTACAGAAATTTATCATATACTGGAATTTATACGTTACATAGTGATGAAATCCATCTGTTAGGTGCTCACTTATACCACATAATGTACTGAAAGCAGCCATCATCAATCACACATTACTCTAATCCTGCCTCCATATTCTACTACTCCTGGGTCATTGAAGAAAGGCAGTGGTAATGATCAGACCTGTAATTACGGAGCAAAGTAAGTATGCTGTGTTCCAGTGAGGATAATGATGTTTACTTTTCATCTCAAGATAAATTTGGTGCAATCAAAATGCTAATAATGAAGTGCCAGCTACAGAATATCTGCTGTGGACAACACTGCTACACCCAGGTATTGCAATTATTCTAAAAAAACCCAGTCAACATCATTTTGTGAAGTGCTGCTCTTAAGGGAAGCTAGAAGCAGGTATCAAAGAAAAGGGTTTTTAAAGACCTGGTGCTATTCCTGACACTTATGTTATTCCTGACATTTATGCTACCTAGAGGAACTATACCAAAAGGAGTTTCATGGAGACAAAACCAGTATATGTTTTCAGGGAATCTAACCATCTAGTACATTTAAGTAAGTGTGTTACAACACTGAATACATTTTAACAATTTAAAACTAATGGACATATTTTGGTGGGACAAATTCAAGTAAAAGGATGCAATATTAAGGCAACTTCAAACAAACAAAAAAAACCCCAACAAAACAAAACAAAACCAAACCCCAAACCATGCTGAATCAAACCTTTAAACCCCAGTAATGAAGGAAAAATATTTCTGGACTAAAGTTAGAAACAGAATTTCCAGGACATAGTGGGAAGGGGGGAAAACCCATTACACATTTCAGGTGATTTTTTTTTTTAAATAAGTGCTTTGGTTTTAATATCTTTAAATTTTTCACTTTTAATATTTGTATTAGTTTATAACAAAGCTGTCATTTTTTAATGAAAAGCATTACCATATACATCAGTTTTATTACAGATCTAGGAGGTTAGTGGATTGATGGGCACAAGTGCATGTGCTTCTGTTAAATGATGTATCTCTCTGTCTCTTAAAAAGCAATTGCCGGTTTTGTTTGTAAATTCCTTAGAAATTACAAAACAAAAACAGATTACAAAGCACCATATGCATCTTTTACAATTTTTGTGGGGGAAAGTCTTGAGAAGACGGCTGGAAAGGGTGAGGGGAGGGTGGCTGAGGCAGGAAGGGCAAGTGGGGAGGAGGAGAAGCAGGAGTGGTGTCTCTGCTCATGTGAGGCCTCCTGATGAACAGGATTTCTTCCCACAGCCTCCTCTCCTGGATGGACAAGAAGAGGAGACCCAGCCACAATTTAGGATTTGGTGGCAGAGATCAGTGAGACACATTCAGGACTTTCAACTGACCCTGATTTTTCTGACTTTTTACACTCCCCATGCCTGCTTTCCTGTTAGAACCTGCATCTCATGTTCCCTGAAACTCTGATTTCACCTATAAAACGAATGAACAAACCACATAAGATGCAATTTTCAATCTGGGAGAGAAAAGGATTGGAAGGCAAGGTACATACCGAAAAGAATTAAAAACTCTTGGAACAGAGAAAGCAGACTGTATAAAAGTTTGTGGACAATTACTAAAAGCCCTTGTAGCTGGGATTTGGCTTCAAACAGTGCACAAGTCTACACTTTTATATCCTCTGAACAAACTCAGATTGGATCTCAGTGATGTGTGACAGGATGTACGCCAAGCAGGGTATTTTACTGAAGTCATGTCAGATTTGCAGGATGTCTACAGGACACTCTTTGAGACCAAACCCATGGTCCACACAGCAAGAGAACCACCTGACAGGTCTCTGTCCCACCAATTACCCCTGGACAGGTTGCTGGAGAAGCAGCAGCTGATGCAGGAGGCAGGGAGAAGTGGAATAAGCTGCACTCCACTGCAGGGTGTTTTGACAGATCCCGCAGGTCTGGAAATAGGGCTGGAAGTCATCTGAAAACAGGCATTCCCTGTGTTTCCTCTCTGATTCGAGTGGGAAATGCTGTGAGAACAGCCCCTAGACTGATTATTTGTGCTTTCAGTCCTTATCTAGGCCAGGAGCCAAAAACACAGAGGCCTGGACATACGTTACCAGAAAGTTCTGTAACCTTGAGAGAGGTTCAGCCCAAGTTCAGTTCTAAAAATACAGGAATGATGAGTGGGAGGTTATTATTCTGTACGAGCAGTCTTCCCCATCCTATGGACAGTCTTCCCTGTTGAATTAGTTTTACATTCATGCAACTCCACTCATTGGAAGGCAATTACTCATGCTTAATATGAGGGTAAATGTGAACACATTCAGGCTTTTAGCCTCTCAGCACTATGCGGATTTACTGGCAGTATGCCCAAAGCCTGCAGACCCTCTCCAGTCTGAGCCCCCACTCATCACAGTCAGTAGCTTTGCCTGACACTGTGTGCTGTGGCTGTATCAAGGCTGACAATGTTGTGAAAATTTTAATGTCACCTTTACTGAAGTTTGCAGCTTTATTAAAAAGTCCTGTGCTGATACATCCTGCAAAATTTAGCCTTTCTTCAGAGCCTTTCTGTCAACTGTGCTCGAGAATGTCTGATTTTATTTTGCTGGTTGAGAATGGAAAAGCAGGAGGTAGATTAAAATGCTAAAATAAAATGCTGCTTTAAATCCTCAGGTTTTAGAGATTCCCTTGCTCTTATAATTTCTAGAGGATGGAGTTGTTATTGCTAAGATATCACTTGTAGTGGTTAAATCTCTGTTATCCCCTGAAGAGGATAACACTCACTAGATTGAGGATATCCTCACTGAAGTTGCATAATTCTAAAACAAAGAAATCTACTTCAGGTTTTATTTTGTTATTTGGAAAACATCCAGTACATTTTGCATCTCATCTGAGATGTTGCAGTAAAAATTTCAAAGTATGGGGAAACTATGTAAAGCATGTTGAGCTTGAATAGCCATTACAATAGTATATTATGCTGAACAAAGGATCTGAAAACTGCCCTTGCTTTGTCAATCAATTCCAGGTAATTAATTTCTATGTCTAAACAAGATGCACAGATGTGCCAACATAATGTTCACGGTTTCCAAACCTTTGCAGATATTACTCTTCTTATTACTTGTGCGTGCTTAGTGTTTGCACCTAGAAAAGATTGAGAGCCCCACATGCTTTGGTATAAAATCAAGATAATGATAGTCAAATCATGGTGGCTGCATTCTGAAGAACTGGTACGAAAGCAATTAGGTTTCATAGTTCACAATTTGCAACCTCAGGTTATTTTATATCGTAGTGCAAAACCGAATTGGCTTTAAAACTGTTAGGTACACTCTAAACATGTATTCATACTAGAAATGACTTGCATACTTTTATAAATGTGTGAATGTTTTGTGTTAAAATTGGCTGTTTTCTCTGGTCTAAACTCCATGCAGATCCCAACAGTTTAGATTTGGTGATTTTGTATCCGATCATGTCAGCCTAATGAACCGACTAGGCATCAGCTTTGACAGGCTGCCTGACATTGTACAAGATGGAAATAAAAGACTCAGGGCAAAACTGTGACCCCATACAAGTCAATGGCAAAACTCCTCTTGCCTTTAATGGGTCCAGGACTTCATCTATGGCTCTCTGCCTCATCTTTCACTCCCAGAGACAAACAGCATACAGAGTATAGCAGGCACTACAGAAACCAGGCTTTCTGCCGTATATAATGAGACATTTACTGAGTGAAGTTAGTGCTTTTGGATCTCAGCAGAGAAGTGGTTTTTTTGGAACAGAGTGAATGAAGGAAAGATAAACACATAACTGACTGGAAGGAAAAGCCCCTTCTGTATATACTAGGGGAAAGCGAGAGTCTGCTTAGATTTTATTTCCATTTTTTTCTCCAGCTTCCTAAAGTCACTTGACAGCCTACTAGAAAAGAATCACCACCATTCATAGGCAAAAATATAATGACTGAAAAATACTCCCTCAATGGAACTCCCACACGTAGAATTCAGACAGTGTCATAACTTAGAGGAATTTACAGCAGCCTCTGTCAGACACCCTCCTCTGCCCCTGGTGATGATCACTTCATTCCAGGATAGTGTGTTTTAATTATGGGGACTTCAGAGGGCAAAGGTGGGTTAGTAGCTTGCTTTGGTTTGTGGAACATATGTATCACCGTGTCACGAAATATTCCCTCCCGGCCCATTACTCTGTTGAGGGGTCTGGTGCTACACAACAGTGTGAGATAAGGATCTCTTCCTGCACTGCTTTCGCCTCCACCACTCTGAAGCTCCTCCTGAACCAGCACCAGGTCCTAACACAGGGCAGCCTGACCATTAATATGGTCGAGATATTTCAGGGCTTTTTAAATCTGAAATTGTCTTTTTCCTCATAAAATTGTTTCAAACGGCTCCTCCAGTGACCTCCCCTTGCTTGCGTGGGGGCAGTTTGCTCGGCAGCGGCACAGATGGCAGGAGGAAAGGGTCAGTGCCATTCGGTAGGTGGCTGCAGGGGACAAGCCCAAGAGGGAGATCAAATGTGCATCTTCTGCTCATGATGCTTTTCTTATTACCGGTTTTTATATAAACACAGAGGGCCTTTACTCATATTTCGCTCAGTTAATGTTCCCTGACTGAGGAAAGACTGCATCCAGGCCTCGTAGAGCTGGCTCCATAATGACAGCCTAACTAGTATACAGCTCTGTTTGCACATCAGATGTTTAAATCAATTTGAATGAAAGAAAATAGGTGAGGTGGTACCCTTTGCCTCCTTATCCCTCTTTGGAGGTGACCTCTCATGGCAGGGTCCCCCACCTCCTGCAGTGTGGGAAGGGATGAAAGGAGTGGGGTGGGCTGGAGGTGCAGGACCTGCTGCCACACTGTCCTCAGCTTTCTCCTCACAGAGCGTCTCAGGGAAGACGTTTCCTGGCAGGAGGTGGCTGGACTTGGCAGAACCCTGCAGACATGGGGTGCAGAGGAGCAGCTGATGAGATATTTGCAGAGACTAGAGTCTCCATTCTGCCTGGACGCCCCGCCAGCCCTCAGCCTTGCACACGCACATGCACATAAACACACCAGCTCTCCACAGAAATCTGCAAGCTTTCGTCCAGCTTTCTATTCAAAATCTACCCTGCCCCGTTTAATTAAATAAACACATGTGCTATTTGTGCTGAAAAGACATCCTGAAAAATGTATGTACAAGTAGATGCACGCTGAGCTGGAAGCCTAAATCTTGCCTTATCCACCTGATGGAGGAACAAATAAGAAATTACAAGAGATCCTTGACAAATCTCCCAGAAGAAAAAATATGGAGTTTCTTGGTGTAGTTTTCCTTGGTAGTCTTTAGGTAACTCCCCATAGTCTCTGAGACAGTAGGAGTTTAACCTCTGAGTAAAACTGAAGATGCAGGTTATGTCTTAACTTTACCCGTGTCAATCCAAGTAACATTGTTTTCAGCTGACTGATCCTCAATTTACAGCAGAATGGCCACCATCAGAATTTAGCACCTAACAATACCTTTGGAAGTTGAGGCCATGAAATGGAGAGGGCCATGTCTTTAGTTAATGTGAGATCAGCAGGTCTCTACCCACTTTAAATCAACTGTGAGACTGACACAGAATCTTTAGTTCTTAGGATACAGACAGTTAACTGAGTCTGAAAGAGTGATTTCTTTCCCTTTGGTATGGACCAGGCATTAAAAAAGGAATGTTTTAAAAACTAAAACTGAGAGTTAGATAAGGCCAGAATTAGAAGGACAGTTTCTGTCAGTGGAGTACTTGTACCTTTCTAACACAGCAGCACAGCTTCTGAGGCACCAATATTTTAAAATGTTGGAACATATGGTCTTAGCAGAAGCACAAAAGATTTTTTTTTAATCTTCATGTCATATCTGATCACATTATGAAGGCTTGTGCCTGCATAATGTAATGAGATGCACATTTTAACACATAGGCCTTTTCTTGTGATATCAAACAGGAGAGGGTCATAGGGAGAAAATTAGGTCATCCACTGTCGAACTAACCAGTCAGCAAACCGATGTAATGACTATTTTCAAGTTTGGTCTTAAATTTGCCACTTTCCTGCCTCCCATTAAATCAAGCAGAAAATAGAGCTGTGTCAAAAATTAGGGACTTCGTAAGAAATTGTTCCCCTTTTTGTTCATTTTTCTTTGGCATTCATCATAGGGAAAGGAAAGAACAAAAAGTCCTTTCACCTAGGATATTTTCACCACTTTGACGGTAGGTGAAAAGCAGCTTTTGTCAGCAAAGTGCTTTTTGCTGCCTGATGGGTAATGTAATGTGTGAGTCAGTGTGGAAAAAGAGTTGAAGGTCAAAGCTGTAAGAGTATTTGCTGTGTCACTTGGTGTCCTGATCTGAATGTTATGCATGTCACTTCCCTAGCTCACTGTCAAAGAAGGGAAACCTTACCGTTGCTGGGAGTTTGCATGAGTACTGAAGAATAAGTCAAGAAAAAATTACTCCTTCAAAATGTGCCAAAAATAGGGAAAAGAGTGATTACTCTAATTCTATTTCTCATACACTGTGTGGAAATTTACATATTGCCTTCTCTGAACACTATTACCCAACTTTTCTATTTGTGAAAGCGTGTAACAAACTTTGAAAGGTGAAATACTGATAAGTTTTGTCACTGACTTGGTGAAGTTGGGATTTATCCAGAAACAGCTCACAGAGAAAAAGAAGGCTTGCAAGAGAGTAATAGAAAGTTTAAAGCACTTGAAAAATCCCTGTGAACAGTCATTGTCATGGTGAGTGCGTTTTCACGTGAGATTCTCCCTCTGTGCAAATGTTACTGAAAATACTCTGTTTGTTGTTCAGCAACATTAACCTTTCCAAAATCCCACTTATGCTCTAAAATGAAGTGTGCTTGTACACACTGACTTCCTTGTTTCCAGCAGGACCTTTTACTACCCAGGCTCTGCTTTTTTTTAACATCAAAAAAGTAGAATGAAAGGTTCCTTTAAAGAAACTTAGCTTATTTACTCTGTGCAACTGAAAATTAGTAAGCTTGCCCACACTTTTTACTGGCTGGTTTTGTAGATTGGGTTAAAAATATTGGTTTTGACATTTAAAGCCCTTAATTGACTAGATCTCAACGAAGTGCCTCACTGAGCTTCTGGCACTCCACATACCACTTCCTCCTTTTGGGTCAAAAGGGGCAAAACTCTTGTATTTGAAGGTCTGCAGACATAGAAAGGGCAGCGTTAACATTTCTGCATGTTCAGCTAAAGATCACAGAACAGTCACCTAGCTGACTTTTCCCAGGATTGTATATTTCTATTTAAGGAGGAAATGCAATCCTTTTTGCTTCAGAGGGCTCTGACAGGACTTGGTTTAACCTGGTAACACAAAATAATTTTGTAATTTATGATAAATTGAATCTGTGTTGGGTTTTTTTTTTTTCCCTAAAAATAAACCAACAAACTTTTGAAATTATCAGAATGTGAAAACCTGTAATCAAAGGAAAACAGCATACATTTATCTTGGCTTCTAGTGTGATTTCACTTGATTGATTCCACAGCTTCTAAATGTTTTTTTCTCAGAAATGGATCCAGCATTATTTTTTCAGGTTTCCTGTCTTGTAGCGTTTTCCTCATTTGGGATCTGTGCTTTCAAATGTCTCTGCATGTGACTAACCCAGCTGGATTTCTTGAGCAGAAACTCATCACGCCCCTAAACCCAAATAGGCAGATCCCACAAACACTTATGTGGTTCATTTTACAGGCTACTGATGTAAACTATACATCAGAGATTTATTTTCAAGGGCCTTATGTATCAGAGAGTTAGAGGAATGCGTTAAACTCATCAGCATTTTGATTCTGCCTTGATTTTCCAGTTTATTTTGCTATTAATAGGTCATGATTTTGCGTTGCAATAAAGAGTAAGACTGACATTAGTAAAGAATCATTTTAAATTGCAACGATAGTAAGCAGTCTTGAAACTGAGATCAGGATTATAAATCACAAGATGTCTTCCCTCATAGTTTATAGCATCTTTCACAATTCACTGACACTGATGAAGAAATGTAATTTAAGAACCATAGAAAACAGTCAAGTTAGGTTTATGGGCATCCAATGAAAATGTTTCATAAACTGAAGTTAAAATTGCTTAAGCACCTTTTGTAGATACTCATTTGAGAGGCATAATTTTTATCAATGAATTTCCTAGCCTTGTATCACAGTGTAATTTTATTTTAACGTTACTGAGTAAAGGAGACATAATCATGACTGAGGTCTTTCAAAATCACTCTAGATGTTATATTATAATTAAATCAATTACTAATCCATGTATCTTGCTCATACGCTAAAGAAAAGCCTACTAATTCTGTACAATCTTGCCACAGGGAGCCTGTCTGAAATCTATACACACAAATATAAACTGTGTAATATAATGTAATAAGAAAACTATATCTTATTTCTATTAATAGGCTGAGTCATTCATAATGGCTTTGTCTATGTTAGATGTACTCAAGCATGCTGGTAGATCTATAGAACAAAACAGCTGGTGCAGATGTCTGCATTTGGGGAGGCGGAGATATTTCATATTAATTCCTGGCAGTTCCGGTGAACTGTACGCCTATTAGCAGCCAGAGTGCATTGGATTTGCTCCTGGAGCTGTGCTTCTGGTTTATTTTTCATTTGAAAGGAATCCAGCTCATAAGCTCCAAGACCACTCAGTGATATGACTGAAATCTCAGCAAATGGGAACAAAGGAGGTGTTGAAAAATTGTACTCCTGATCTAAATCAAAATGTTAATGTAGATTCACCCATTTACCATATTTTAGAGACTGTGAAGATAGACCTTTTTAATGAGGAATAAATACAAAACTAGTAGAATAATAGTAAAAGAGTATGCCATGCTCAGCACACATTAATATCTCTGGACTGTTCCTTCCTTCCTAAAAAGTTTTAAAAAACAAGCTGCTTACAGATGATATCAAGCGCTTATCTTTGGCCTTATTGTATTCTTGGGAGAATGAAAGCCCTTCACTGCAGGTATGTGCAAAGAATGCATGAGCAGATAACTTATTTATCAAGGAATTTATCGAGGTTCCTGAGTTTCATATGCTTGAGCTGTGTAAAAAATTCCTAAGGATATATACTACAGTATAAGTGCCGCAGGAAAGGGGGTGAAGCCATCTCCGTCATTATTGACTATGAATAACATTATCTCCCATGCAAGCTTGTCATCTGAGACTTATCGGTCCCTCTTCCCCTGTAGGGGTTGAGTGTGCAAAACATTTCATGACAGAGTAGTAAGAACCACATTTACTGAAGCCTGTAGAAATCTCAGCACAGAGAAATGCGAGTGTGAAGCTGAAGTGAACGCAGAACCCTCACTCCCAGATAACCTGTGTCTACCAAGGAGAGGCAAGAGCGAGGTGCTCTGCGAGGCAGGAGGAGGGTGACAGCTACACTGGCAGGGGCCATGTCCACACCAACAGGAACACACACTGGAAAGACCCTGGTGTTTGGCAATCCCAGACAGTACAGTATGTGCAGATGGTAGATGTGAGACACACCCTGCATGGACATAACCCAGCAACCAGCTGACATTAATGGTGGAAAACCTCTGGTTTAAAAAACTATCAGCATGATTGGAAATGTGGCATCCTTAGCTCAACACAGGCGACAGCTAAAAGAACTGACTGAAAATGAGCAGTGACGTGCTGCACACTGACCTCAAGTGTAGTGCAGCAAACATAAGCCAATCTGGAGATGCTTCAGTTCAGAATCTGAGAAAGAAAAGGCAGGACAAAGATCATGTGGAAATGTAGCTACTCTGATGTCACAGAAATGTTATTTGGAAGAAGTAAGGGAAGATAATACACCCTTTCTAGTCTGGTGATTCTGAGCCATTCTGCAGCTCTGTGCTCTCCAACACTTGTCCCAGTCGCACAGGAAAAAAAGCAAGGAAGATACTGCAAAAACTTTCTAAAATAGAGTCTTTTTCTGCAAGAGGAGGTTATGTACTTCCATGAGAATGTTATTTTGATCATGTGACTATCAATTTCTAAGGGTTATTCAATCTTTATTAAACAGTAAAGCAAATATTTATTGAAGGCTTGGAGTAATTCTTCAGTGCACAGTGCTGGTCCTATCCAATGTACTGTAACATATATAGAGCTCCCTTGCTTCAGAAACTATGTACTCTTTATTTGCCTGGAATTCTGTGCGTAGGTTTGCTTTTGCAAATAGGAAGTGCCTCTATTTTCCTGACGCCAGATTCCTTCTTACCTGAGTCAACCTTTAGTTTATCCTGAGGGAAAAATCCTCAAACAGTGTAAATTTGTGTAGTACAGCATGCGACCTGCCCTATTGTTTCTTCATTCATCTTGAAACAGCTGTGACTCTTGTAACAATAATAAAAAAGAATCCATTACTTTTCCATCCTAATAGTTCCTTCAGGTTTGATAGATTACAATGAATTAATCATACAGGATTTCGATAACATATTTTATTATGTTGATTGAAAGGATTCACTTGAGATGACAGCTAACATGGCTCAACAGCCAAAAGTTTTTTAGCACAACTATAAGTCTATTCACTGCAGCTGCCATTCTTGAACGACCCAAAGGAAGGGGCTAGAGTGAACGATCTATCACTGGTGATGTGTTTTGCTCTACAACTGTGTAATGTACCAGTAATTGCAGTTAAGCAAGCACAGTTTCAGAAGAAAAACATTTTATTTCATTTTAGACTTAACCCCCCTAAAAAACTATCTGCCACATTAGAAATTAGTGTACAGTAGTTACCTGCTTTCAGATATGTTTTATTTAATTGCTTCAAGTAAAATAACCCTTTTTTGTTGGTTAGAGCAGTACTCTTCAGCTTGTGGTCCATAGCTAGAACATTAGATCCAGCCTTACGTACCATAGTTCATAAAAATGTGGACCAATTAAAGCTAGTCAGAGGATTATAACAAGAAGTCTCAGAAGTTTATAAAACATGACCTTGGAGAACAGAGTGAATGAGCTGGACTGCTTAACCTAAGGAGGAGAAGACTGAGTGTGACAAGATAACAGTCTCCAGATACATAGAAAGCTGCTGCAAAGAGGCAGGGAACAATCTGTTGTCCATGTTTGTGATGGATAGAAAAAAAGAAATAAGGAATTTAAATTGCATTAAAGATGATTCAAGTTATATATTAAGAAGAAATTTTGAACAGTGAGGGTAGTGAGGGAGATGTTAGGATAGATTGCCTGGGGAGGAATGTCCATCACTGAAAGCCTTTAAGAAACAGTTAGAAAAATATCTGTCAGGAGTGGCATAGATAGAATCAATCCTGCTTTGACACAGAAAGAGATCTATGTAATGCTTTGAAAATTTCATGTTATTAGTCATTACAGCTATATATAGTTTGCAATGTGTTTGCATCACTTTTGTATACACATTTCAATATGTTAAAAGCACGTTGAGTTCCAAATCTCATTTTTAAATGATTATGCAGCAAAATTAAGGCCAGCTATTTAACCCTTATTTATTTCACCTGCATGTTTGGGCTATGATACAGTCTTTAATCACCCTGTCTCATGTTGGTTTATTTATTTCCACAGTCCTCTCTTTCATTAATTTGTTGGATAAATTCTACTCAGCGAAAACATGTTATCTTACATATTGTCTAATATTCAGTGGGCATTTTCATATTATATTACTGCACACTGTCCAGACTTGCTCTGAAGACACAATTGCTGTATTTTTAGGAAGATTTATACGTCTGTCTTCAGTGCAGTGTTTGAGTGATACTTTAACACTAACTTACCCTTCCAGCATTGCTCTGACATCTGTACAGTCAGCTGGGAGCTCAGTATAACACTGATTTTTCAGTGTAGTCACTATTACATAGCACCACAGATGTTCAGAATAAAATTATAATAGAAATTGTTTAAGGTTCAGTAACTTTAATAGACCAGCTCCTAACTTCTCAATGGTGATATCACACTCTCACTGTTCTTGATAACAGCCTGTGTACACGTTCTCTTCCTAATGGTGAGCTGCTGTGTTTAGGTTTTTATTAGCAAACAAACTTAATTTTGCCATCTCATTTTGACAACAAACAGAGTTCCTCAACAAATCTAAAACTTTTGGATTCACAACATTTGCACAAAATGACTGATTTCTATCTATACAAGATTGTCATTCTCTATGTGTATCATCATTAGTGTAGAATGAGATACAAGCTTGGTTATTTAGGTTTCACCTCCACTTATCACAGCAGACTACAGGAATCCTAGACTACAATCCTGACTTGGGAAGAAGGTGTATTCTAATGGGTGTAGACAAGAGATAGCCTATCGACCCTGTTCAAACTTCAAGATTGCTGCTAAGATCTCTTATAACAACATCTTCTAAAAAATAACTGAAAAATAGGAATAGTAATAAATAGGGCTGAGCTCTGCTACTGGCAGGAGGAATCTAGAAGGAAGGGCAGGATATAAATTTGGGATTGAAGAGAAGATGGCAGGGTACTCTGAGAAGAGATTACCCAAACCAGAAATGGCAACTGCTGGTTGTGTTAATCTTCTTGTCATTGGAACAGTGAAAGGTCAGCCAGTCCTAAAGTAGAGCTGTTCCTCCTCCATTTCTTACATTGGTTTCTTTTTGTAACTTTATTCTACCTACTGATGCCATTGACTCTTTTATCTTTGACTTTCTTTTCTGGTTTCCCTTGATATGTAATCCCACAGTTTCAAATGAGTTGCAGTGTCTTTTTCAAGACTGTTCTACTTTGGAGTCCTTCTGTATCTTTTCTCCTACTTAAATCTACAGTCTTCTTGCCTGGTATGTCCCCCATCCTTATTCAAAAGCTCTTCATCAGATGCTGATTTTTCAACTGTCTGGCCTGCTGGTCATCGGCTATATTTTCCTGATAAAGCCATCTAATATAAATTTGAAGTTCAGTTGGTTTAAGAAATAGTAGCATGAACACTTCATCTACAGGCAACACTGTAAGTCTCACTTGTTCTCTACATTTTTACAAAGTTGAGTATATGCACCATTTTTACATGAGTGAACTGCTATTGACTTCAAAGGATCATTCATTTAAACTTAAATGCACACCGTATTGCCTCTGTATAGGCAGGCAGAAGAAAGGAATTTCGATTAGCTTCAATGGGTCCAGCTCTTGTGTATCTGAGGTCGTGATCCTGAAAAATGTTATCCATGTAGTCTACATGTTAAAATTCAGTTGAGTTGTTCAAAGGTCTTTTGTAACTGCCTGAACACTCATTTCTTTCTCAGAGCACATCCTTGGAATAACCAGTTGTGTTGTATGATTTTTCTTCCTAAAACTGAAATGTTTTATTTATAGAAGGTATTTTGTGCATTTGCATTTCTCTTTTATTTTTAATCTATCATACTTAGTTTTATATGTTTTAGACCTGCATATGCAAGTCTGATTGTATATTTGATGGTCCTTCATAAAACAAATGTTTAAACCCTTACCCTAATAGATACACTTGGTTCATTAAATGATGTATGTACTGACTGCAATACGGAAAAAAATATATATGTAGGCAAACACGGTGGTTTTGCGATATTGAAATTGCAACCAATTTCCTTGTATGTAATTTAAAGAACACGTAGCAAATAAAAATGACTAATAGGCCAATTTCAGGGTGTTTTATAGTTGTAAACATATGACGTACAGGTAAATCTGAGGTGTCATTAATTCAGTACTTAGGAAAGGGAAAGTCATACTCTTGACTTTACATATATAAGGATATATTTTCATTTGCTCTGAGCCGTATTTGTTGTACATTTTCATGTCCAAACAGCAGAAGGTCTTCTACTTTTTCTGACCCAGGAAAAAGAATTAGTTTGAAAATATGTTTCTGAAAAAGACCTTGATTTAGGATTAGATGTTATTAGTTGATGCAATCATTTCTTGCTCAGAGTTTGGCTGTCCTCTCAGCCAGTAGAAGAAATATTAATACAGGAGCTGGAGCAACTTTACAACATTCCCAGTAGATGACCATCACCTACCCCTAGTTAGTAAGTGATCAAGAAGTCAAGGAATTTGTACCTTGAGCCATAGAAGGATGGTTTTCTTTGCCTCTGTTCTTCCTCAGTATGTTACATGTTTCTTCCTTTTCATACAGCATATACGTAGACATTTCAAAGTAGTATGGCACAGGTTAGCTACATTATGATGAAATTCAGGAGAATAATATTCTTAAGTATTAGAGTAATGAGCTGCCTTTTCTGCTGTTTATTCACAATCTCATTTTATAGGTTTGTTTTGTCTTCTGTTTGAGCAGCTGTGAAGAGAAGGGTTCTGACAGAAGTATTTTTGAGCTTTGATGCCAGTAGGCAACTAATAATTTGTCATATCAAGTGGATAGGATCTGTAACCTGTTAGTTACCCCCAGAAATTTAGTGATACCATTTGTGGTTAAAATGATCTCTTTAGCTGACAAAAGAGATCACAAAAGAAAATTATTATCAAGAAAGCCATAAAAGCATTACCTTGAAAGTGGTTTATTTTATGCTGCAGAACCACTCATCATTCAGGTATATATTTATTAGAAGTGCCATAGGTTAGAGAAAGCACAGAAGAAAAAGTAAAAAAGAGAAAATGACCCATACCAGGATTTGGATACTAAACCTTTAAGTAAAAGTGAAATGCTACAAGCTCCTAAGGGAAGGATGTAAGCAATTAGGAAACAGTGAATATAACAGCACAAGTGCAAGACAAAAATGTGGATCATGGGAATTGTTAGCAAAAAATCCCAAAAGAAAAAGAGAGTTCTGTTGATTTCTTGTAGTTACTATCCTGTTCATGTTTTGTTATCTCATAAAAACATTTAAAACCTTTCTGTTTTTAGAATGTAAGTAAATTGTGACAGAGACAGAAAACTAGAAACACATGATATACATTAGTCATCATAAAACAACCAGTCTTATTTTCATCAAAAAGTGACAAATCACAACTCCCAAACCACATCACTTGTACCAATTCCTCCCATTATTTTCCTGTTTTTAAATACAGCCAATGACAAAAAGATGTCCAGCTGTAATTTTAGCCTTTATAAAAAAAATCTTAAGCATTTGATTTGGAGTGTTCGTCGCTTACAGGAAGTGAAATTTAAATAAAACTCTTAAAAATGTTTTGCATTGGATTCTGCAAACTGTCCTGCACTGCCTTAAATGTGCTCCCACTGAACTAAATAACAAAACTTAACTTCTCTGTAAACTTAGTTAAACTGTCATGAGGGCTGTCAAAAATACCACTTTTTATTAATGAGAAAAATGGAATGTATGCTAGGTAAAACTGAATTGTGCAGGTCTACATGTATTATTAATAACTAATGAGTAGTGGTTTTGCATTTTGTACAAAGATTTATGAATATTCTGATTCCACAATTAAAAATGGATGCAACTATGTCAACACTTAAGAAATATCACCTTTGATATCACAGCAATAGAGGAGACTCATTCTAATAGTACCAATCCTTCCCACTTCTAATTTTGTTTAAGGCAATATGTCTTCAGAAACCCTTAAGGCAAGGTGACGAAGCAGTTGCCATGTTGCAGATTCCAGGGCTGCAGTTTTCTAGCTTGCCTTTATTTTAGGGGGGGTGTGGGTTCTGGTTTTAGTAGGGCTTTTTGTACTGATTTCCCTATACTTAGTACTTTTTCCTTTCTAAAGTTTGGTGTCAGGTTATTGTACAGTCCCTCCCACAAGGATCTGAATGTAATTGTGTTTTGGGCACTATTATTTAATGGCTCAGTTATAGTTCTTGAAATAACTCTCTGTGTGTTACTTAGGGCCATAACCTCTCCCCTTGTGTGCTCTAGAACGAGCTGTTCCAAGAAACAATTGCTGAAAATGTCAAGAAATTGCTTCCTAAACCTCGTCCCAATATGACATATGACCAGTTTATATGCTGCCAGTTGAAGTCCCCCGTTACTACTGTTTTATTAGATTTAGTTGCCTTTATGGTCTTAGCATTGCACACACAGTATTGTTTTCCTGATCTGGAAGTGACTTGTTACAAGTATGTGTGTTCTCTCTGCACAGAGAGCAGCACAAAATTATTCATTATTTAATTCTATACGTCTTTTTTCTAAGGATGAAGTGGAACATAAGCCGTGTCTAGCTTTTCACAGACATTCTGAACAAATGTGTACTTTAATTTGTATGGATATACAAACCAAATTACAAAACATACTTGCATGTCAACGACTAATTTTGGGTGATTTTAATGCATTAATTATACTTTAAGCCTTTCATTTTCCTGGGGCTAATCTACTTCGTTGAGCCTTGTCAAACTAAGGACAGAGACTAAATCTGATATTACAGTTTTATAAATGCCAGTATGAGTCCTTTCCAAAGCAAACATGCTTCCATTCCTTCAGTTTTCTGCTTCTGCGGCTTGGATAAAGAATGATAGAGATGTTATATCCTTATTAGAGTTGCTAACATTGAAGTTTCACAGTCATAGTATTACAGTTTCCCATTCTTCACACTAGAAGTTATAGTTAAGGTCATGACTTAATTGTTCAGCTCACTGAAATGTCTTACTGGGTTAACTAATTGTATGACCAGCCAATGGTGGATTTGGGAAGACTACAAAATTGTTGAATTGCTGCATTGCAAAACTTGTTGGCTCCATAAGAGGCTGATTTCCAGTCTGATCTTCTGAATGTTAGACTTGTATTGTGTTCCTTAGAGTATCTCATGGATGTCTGGGACCAGAGTCTCTCATCAGACTAATATTCAGTCATCACCTCAGCTATTTACATGACTGAACTTTTTTCATTACTTCTGTCTTTGTATCTTAAGACACCATCTCATCCAGTGCAGCTGCCTTTGCATTTCCCCTCAGCCCATCTCTGTTTTGGCACTCCCTTCTCAGTAGTTGAGTACCTGAGGACAATTTTGTAGTTCTCTCGCATACTTAAACCAGCTGTTTAGTAATAACAATGTTGATTTCTCTGAACAAATAGTACAGGCAGTTACTTTTACATTACCAAAACATCTGTTAAACAAGAGACCTAAAGAGTCCTAAAGGTTCAAAACAAAACTCTCAAACTTTTTTTTTGTGTAAAAGTTATGCCAAGAATAGGAACATAACTCCTCCTAGGAAATATTGACAATCTCTATTGATACTAACTAATTGATTTAGAGTACTTAACTCTCAGCAATGAAGTGGAATATGTCTTTGAAAACAAAGGGAAAAATAAGGATAAATAAAACCAGTTTTCTTCATTTTGAAGTAAAAGATATATACTACAATAATGAAGGAATAGCAGGTATTAGTTCTTAGGAAAAACAAAAAACTAATTTATTGTTTCCCTTAATCTTACAAAACAATTTTTAAAGTTAGGTTTCCTTTTTTATTACGAGAATTGAGGAAATCCATATTTTTTGAGGTATAAGCCAAGCGTTTACATTAATAAGCACAGAAATTATCCAAGGAATCTAATTTCAGTTGTTTCAGTACCTTATAATTCATCAAAAGGAAGTACCTGGCTTTTTGAAATGTGAAAAAAAATGTGTAGTTTAATCTTACACTCATTTTCCGTATTCTGAGATTGTATACCTAATTTTTTTATATATTTATGACAACCTAGTTGCAGATGATTGTGTTTTCTCTGGCTAGCTCTTGCACTAAAAGTGATTTATTTTGTATTTTACTCAGTGGGCCATGCATCCCAATCATCACATGCCATGCATTTGAGTTCCTAGTCACAAAACAAGGTGTTTTTAATAGATACGAATAATTAACCTAATTGGTTAATGAATAATTAATTCATTTAAGAATCATAATTTAAAGTACTTTGGTTTGAGTTCAAAAATGATCAGGAATTTTTTTTTTTTTTTTTTTTTAAATCATGGCTGAATTGAGGAACTGTTTATCTCTGAGGATATATAGCATGTTTTAAGTTTTAGGAAGAATTCCTTTAATTAAATAAAAAATTAAAAGATTTTAATTTATTATGAAATTGTAAACAAAAGCATGGACTGAAACTAGGCTTAGTTAGCAGCAATAGCAGGTTTGAGAATGAGGCACATTAGCAAGTTTTGCAAACGTTTCTTTGTATCTTGATTTCATGAAAATAAAACCCTGTCAATGTGTGCCCTACTCTGTGCCAGGGAAATCACTTCAATAGGAGCAAGCAATATACTTGCCTTTCATGGGAATAAGAGGTAAGAACCAGCTTTGTTTATGCCTATACCCAAGGCTATTAAAACACAGGGGGGTTTTGAGGCAAGAGGCAAGAAAGTGAAACTATAGTCTGAGGTGTGGTGTTCTCCATAGGTGATGATCTAAAAAAAGAACAAAGAGCCTCATATTTGACTTATGATTGATTCAATTTTAACATTGGACTATACTTTATTAGAGCTCAGATTAATGAGTCCAAGTAACCTGGTGTTATTCAGCCTCAGACTAAAGGAAATCAGGAACTCTCAAGGGTAATGGACTAGGTAAAAATCCAGGTTTACAAGCCAATTTTCTGAAGACCTGCACTATATGCACGATGGAAAGAACAGTCATACCAGATTTATTAAGGAATCTCACAAGGATATGAAAAGAACATATTTAATGTAATCTGGCCATCTTAAGTCCACTGAGGCCAAGTCTGCTACTCTGAGGAATTGCTTTTGTTCTGGAGAGCTTTTGTCTGAGCTTCAGTAAACTGTAAGTGCTGTGCTATTTCTCTTGCTCTTTTTGGTGTGTATGGTACTACTCAATAATCTCCAGGGTTTTAGAATAAACTTCTCTTTAACACTTGTACTTTAAAATTAAGGCTCTTGAGTGTTGTTGACCTACAAGGAACAGCAATCACCAGCCTCTGAAGGTTTTCTTGGAGGTTCCTGATGATTTTCAGAAGTTCCTCAAATTTAGACAGGATAAATAGCAGAAATTGACCTGGAGGAATACCTCAGAAAAGTTACATAAATATTTGTTATAATAGCAATGGCAATGATAATGCTTCTTTGTTTGTTTGATAAGTGTTGACAATACGCTCACTGAGAACTTGACTGGGCTGTGTTTGCTTCTTTTGTGTTTACTTCTTGCAAATGTTCTTTTGGTTTATTGTTCTCACAGGAATATTTGCTGAAATGTTCATTTTGAAAGAGGATATTAGAGGACATTCTCAAATTGTAAATTTTGAACTCATAATTAGAGCCATTCCAAAAGATTTATTTACCTATGAATTACATTTATCTTCTTAAGAAACAAAAGGAATGTTTTATCCAGTCATAAGTAACACAAGTGAAAATACCAGATTTTGTTAGCAATGAGCTGCTTGAATGTAATCTACCAAGCATGATATTTTCTTAATACTCATGTAGTGATTCCTACCAGCTAATGGACATATGTAGTAGATAAGTATTTCACTATCTGTGTGTTACGGTTCCTGATGGCCTCCCTCTGCGGGGTGTATGATTGTGCTGCAGTTTTAACTAGGAAGAAGTTAATTTCATGCTTCGGTCTCTTTTTTTTTCCCTTTCTTTTGCCCTTACGCTGCTTACAAAAATAAATCCTTAATAAGTAGGATCAATGGCCGTAATACATCATTCTTAATCTCCTCCTGCAAAACGTGGTTCATTCATGTAGCAAACAGCAGTAACTTGCAGCTTTTTTCTTCCTGGGGCCTTGCGTTCTGACAGCAAAAAATGTCAAGACTCCTCTCTCTTCTACCCATCATGAAAAGTTGGGTGGTCTTATCCCCTCTGTGTTTACTTCTGTGACTGTTCTGTTCAGTGATTGCTCCGTGCTCATCAGCAATCTGTGACTGGTGTCTAGTTCTAATCAACTTTGGTGAGCAAGAACTCCACAGGAGTTTCAAAGTTACAGCCCTTAATAGGGAGACATAACCGCAAGGAGCGAGTTCAAGGACTGCTTTGGAAAAGATATACCATACTTCCTTTTCCACTCAAAAATGTGGGAGATAAAAACAAACACATAAACACCTGCAGGACTAAGCAACTGAGTATTTTCAAATAATAATAAAAAAAAAAAAAAGTAAAAGGCTATGAAAGTTGCTTTCCATTTTTAGATTGTGATAATTTGTTATGATGTTTATTTAAATGTATTCAAAAAACCCAAAATGAAGCAAAGCTCAAAAGCACAAATAAAATAACCTGCCCACAAGTATGAGCAAGAACATTTATCAGAAAACAAATGGTCTCTTATACGCAGAACTAAACACCTCTAAAAACATAACAATCCATTTATCTTGATGAATGTATCCTCTAGCAGATATCTCAAGTAGCTGCAGCAACAGTTTACCTGCGGGTCTGGAAAACACATTTCCATGAAGATACATGATGTAGGAATAAATTTTGGATTTTAGATTTTTTACACGTAGAAAAAGAATGCTATGGTAAGTCTTCCCCTCTCCTGATCTGATCTTCAGGGAGAAAAATTTTCTTTCTCTCTTAGTCCTGAGGCTTAATGGCACCAAATTTGACTTCAGAGCACAATTTAAGAAACTGCAGAGCTCTTTTCAGTAATATCTATTTGCATTAGCTTCCACTGAGTCATCTGGAAATCAGACCTGGGTCCCACATATGTCTTCTGTAACAAGAAATCTCTAAGAAATCAAATTATCAGGATTCCCACCTCCCTTTGTATCACTGAAGAATTTTAATAACAAAGTTTTAATAATGTCAATTTATTTTGTCAACTTTTTTAATGTCAACAATTTTTTAATGTCAACTTTTAATAAGGTCAATAGTGAACAATTAAAAAATACTTTGAAGATGCTGAAAAGGAATTGTTTATGGTATAGTATTCGTATACAAAAAAAAATCCTATGCTATCTCTATTGAGAAAAGATTAGCCAGGGCAAATTCTTTTCCAAAGATTTCTCAAAGACACAGGCAATTCCTCTTGATCAGAAAATTCTGAAAAACAACAGAACAATATATAAACAGACAATTTGAACATAGTCTTCCTAGGAGTTCACTGCAGCACTATAAGCTGCAAACATCAGTGTTATAAATTGTCTCTGGCTTGACTTTTGTGGCATTTACAGCTGCTTTTAATTTAGAATACTTTTAATGACTTCTGTAGTAACTTGTATTACCACTGAGCATACCTAAGTGTTTAGCAATGTTCTTACAGCATTGAAAGGGTCTTTAAATAGATACATATCAACCTGCATATTTATAGAATCATAGAACAATTTAGGGAAGGGACCTTAAAGACCATCTCATTCTAACCCCCCTGCCATGGGCAGGGGCACCCTCCACTAGCCCAGGTTGCTCAAAGCCTCATCCAGCCTGGCCTTGAACACCTCCAGGTCTGGGGCATCACTGTTCCAGTGCCTCACCTCCCTCACAGGAAAAAAATTCTTCCTAATATCTAATCTAAGTCTACCCTCTCTCAGCTTAAAACCGTTACCCCTCATCCTATCACTACACTCCCTGATAAAGAGTATTTCCTCATCTCTCCTGTGGCCCTGGTCCTGGTATAAGGTCTCCCTGGAGCCTTCTCTTCTCCAGGCTGAACAACCCCAACTCTCTCAGCCTGTCCTCTGACCATCTTCATGGCCCTCCTCTGGACTCACTCCAACAAGTCCATGTCCATGTTGGGGGGCCCACAGCTGAACAGTACTGTAGAAGGGTTTCATGAGAGGGTAGCAGAGGCAGCTATATTTGCTCCTTTGAACTTAGAAGGAAATGATTGCAGAAACATGACAAGAAAGTTTTTGTGCAGTAAGGAAAATTATTTCCAGAGATGTTAACAAATTAGAACTGAATTTCTAGCATACTGGATCCAGAGTTAGTTTCTCAGGATGTCCTTGTCAACGCATAGAGTGGTTTCCATAGGAGGAGCCTGCACTGCAGTGTAAAAACACACAGGAAAGGTGCAATCTAGTTCTCCTCCTAAGCACTTACAGTAGCTAATGAATTAAGTTGGTGAAAACTTGGTCTGGCATTTTAAAGACATGATAATTCGGGTTTTTCAAAAGATAATCTGCTGCTGTTGTAAGAAACAGTGATGTTACTTTTCTGTCATCAGATTACTGATATGGCAAGACTCGCTTTTCCCCAGGCAGTTAGAAAATGGGAAAAACTGTGAGAGCTGGAATGTAGGTGGGAACTCTGGGGATTTGTAATGCTTTGTTATAAATTGCTTTTCTATTTATGTAGATTTAAGTAATGAAATATATCCATAAGCCTTCTTATCAGCTGAATTAAATATGTTTTCAAAGAAAGAACTAAGCCAACCTGCATTTAAAAATCCTCTCTACCTTTACATCCTATCGTCATTGTGGGATTTACCTTTCTCCATACACTTTCCTCTGCTTAAAAGTGTGTGCAGATGAACCCAAAGCGGGTCATGTCGAGCCAAGGAAGGGTGTTTGTTGTAGGAGCTGGAGACCTTACCCTGGACAGGGCAAGACTTGTCAGCTGTATCTGTTTTATTATGAGCAATTCATCTTGAGTGCCTTTTCTGACAATCACCAAGGCAGAGTAAGACGGGAAAAGAGGCAATACATCACGTAGAGGGTCCCAGGATACTAATGATTTTTCAGGATGCTCACACCTTAAATTCTATACTAAGACCATGAGCAAATCATGAGGATCCATTTAAGATAATTTATTAGGTATTGGAAAGGAACGTGCAGAAAAAGGAGAGATGCTTATGGTACATACTGACCAGTTCATTAATTGCCTTTCATAATGTATTATCTTTAACCAAGTGACCTAATCAAGCATGACTGCAAAGTGAAGCGTTTTCTCAGAAAGCCTGTATTTACACGTATCTCTCATGTGTGAGACACTGTCCAGAGGATGGATCTTAATTGCTAGCTCCCAGCTAGGTAGAAGCATTAAAAAATGGGTTCTGATACAGTACACAATGTCCCTGTGAATAAATTCCATAAGATTTCCTCCATTTTCCACTGTTAAGTTGAAGCACCATTTTGGAAAGGAGAAAATGACTAAAAAAGGGACCTTAGGGACAATTACAAAGTGCCTGGGGACCCATTTTGAATCAGTTCTATCAAAACTGTCTTTATCTTAGTTTTTTAAAATGTAGCTGGGATTACATAAATAGTGAATAAGATTGGCTATTTTTTTCTGAGCTGTTAGCTAACTGTCTCATTTACCTTGGGTGTTCACTTCACAGCCATCTCTCTTAAGCAAACAAGACATAAGAAAGAAACCTCTCTATCCCTCATGTGCAAAATTTTGTTTTGGAAAGAAGCTTTAAGAAGTTTTTAAAGGTCAATTAATCAATCAGAGAAAAGTAAAAATGTTGTTTGACTCGGAAGCCTCGCCACACCACTCAAATAATGAATGATGAATACCAAGCCTTTGAGTGAATTCTTGCAATCAACAGTCCATGACTAATCGATAGGCTGACATTTTCACACAGTTGCAGAAAGTGATCAAATTTCATAAATATCACAGATTGTTGCTGGAAAAACTCATGCACAGAGGAAAAAAAAAAAAAAAAAAGAAAAATAATAAGGGGGGTGGTGTGGGTGCAGCCATGGGCAGGGAAAAGGCTCCACCTATGGATCCGCCAGCCCTGCTCTCGTCACGACTACGCGACACTTGCTCAAATACTAGCAACATATGTGACATCAACTGTGTAAACATTACATGAGTTAAGACCTGGTTGGTATCTCAGAAAACAGGTTATTCATGCTTATTCATCTGGCTGTAGAGGTCACTTCTGAATCGCTACTGAGCACACTTACAAAGGACAGCCTGGTTGGCAGAGTGGTAAATAATTAATAGAGCAGTTAAACAGTGATGAGGAGTGCTTGATGACTGAGGCTATGTAGAAAAACTATAGTTTAAGGTTATGTAAAAATTAGTCATCAAGAACAAAGGGTGAAAAACACAAGGTGTGCTGGAAAGCAGACAGCCTAAAAAGGATTAACATGAAATTCAAATTCAATGCTGTAGTAAAAGCAACTAATACTGCCCGTGACTAAACAGGAGCATGCAAACAGGACTGTGTTTTTTATCCATGTAGCCAGTCTGACACAGGAAGGTGTGCAAGTTTAAGCGCACAACAGGATATTTAAAAATTGGAGAATGTGAAGGAAAACATGTCACAGAAATTATTCAAGTCTTTGAGTAAATGCCTGGAACCTGGTCCGTTTACTTTATCAAAAATAAGTTTGAAAGCTGATTTGATTGCAGCATCCATGTACTTTCCAGAGCTAAACAAGCTCTTTCGAGCTAGAAGAGTGAAGACAGAACTAGTGGTGGAATTCTTATGCCAGAACATTATAGACATTTTATTTTTTCGTTTCTCCTCTTTTTTTTTTTTTTTTGTTTTTGTTTTTGTTTGGGTAGGCAATTGTCCACTGGAAATGGTCAACAAAAAAAAAAAGGGGTTTATTCTCCAGTTTCTGAAATCTTCAAATAAGATTTAGCAACATACAACTGGTTTAACTGGTTTTTAAGGAGCCAGAATGTGGTGTACAAAATGTTAAATTGATAATCTTGCTAGTTACTTCTAACTTTGAAATGCGTTGATGCAAATACTGAGGTTCAACCCTGAGCTCTCTTGCCACGTTCCCAGCTTCATCATTGGTTGAAAATCTAGGTAGCAATCCATAAGTCAGACTTACCTGCACCTTTATTAGAAGCAAGGTAGATGAATTTACTGTGAAAGCAGCTATATCCTGATGTCCTATAACATCTGCAGCTTACTGCAAACACTACTCTTTGGTTCACCCTCACAGGCAGGCCTGGTCCCAGAGACAGCTTCAGATACATCTTTCCATTCACCTCCTGATTTAATATACATGAACCAGCTTTGGTCTTAAAATCAGGTGGCTGTGTTAGCATGTTTAAGATGAGCTTATCTGAGATACGACCTATGTAATCAAATCTGAGGGATGAAAAACCTTTTTCTCTCTAGAAGATCACTTGAAAAGTCAAAGGCAATCTCTGTACAGCCTCTGGAGACCACCAGCCAGTGAGACTGGCTTAGCCTGGGTCCTGCCCAAGCTAAAAGAGGGAAAAGGAACTAAGGTGTCTGGGTAATACCTCCTTTGTTTTATATGCTTATTAACTCACACCAAAGATGTCCATAAGGAGCAAAAGTTTTTTAAGTGTTTCTAGTACTGGGAGAGTTATCTGAACATAAGATTAGTGACTCCAGGTTTAGAAGGATGCTGGCACCATGCACTCCTAGGGGAAATGTCAATGAAATCAGGCCGTGACAGACCCAGCATGAATTATTTTCTTTTGTTTGCTTTGTGTTCTTTTACAAACCAGGACTGAAACCTTCTGAACACATCCTCAGCTGATATAAAGAAAGAAAGAAATTACTAATAATTAATTAACTACATAAGTTCTTTTCTTTCCCTCTTGACTTGGTTTGGGAACCTTGAAGGCAGTTTGCTTGGTATAAATTAAATTGAACTTGTTCTGATCAATGACCAAAATATTTTACTTAGAAATTAAAGATTTTGCATAAATATTATTATTCTTATTGTAGAGAAGAGAGAAAATATTTTTTAAAAACTAAAGTTTATTATTTGAAGAAGAGAGAGGAGCTTTGGGCAAATAGAAGTCTGAACGTTTTAATCCAAAATCATTCTGGTTTTTTATTGTTTTTCATAATCTTTTCATTATCATTTGTCTCAGTTTTCAGGCAATCAAGAAGTATTCAAAGTTCTTAAAATTAATTCTTTTTACTGTTGAAATAGTGGTTAACTTTATGTTCCTAGTCCGATTTTTCAACAAGTATATCATCTGTGGAAAAAGAGCTGTATATGGGAAGAACAAAAATATATTTTAAAAGCCAAGCAGTGTGCAATCATACACTTTCATAACTCCAGGAGAAAAATTTAGCTTCAGTTTGTACCTTCCATTTTTTTTCATTGCAAAGTTTGTCACCCCACTGCAGTATCTCTAGCGCGTAACTTGTCTCCAAACACATAAATATATTTTTCTGTTGTGGCTTTCTTTCAGTTATTCATATCCTCCAGCTACAGGGTTTGTGTTATCAAAAATCCTAAGGCTTGGAGTTATCCTGTGCCTTAGATGTGGAAAATAATCACATAATAACCTGTTAGTTTCATGAGAAACAGCTTCCAATTTCAAAACTGTATCTGAATCACTGTGATTAAAAAATTAAAGAAACAGAAAAACTCTGCCACTAACATAACTTCTGTGATCAATGTGACAATCTACTAGAAAGAGTTAAATGCTTGTACATTTTGCTGGGTATCTAATCTCGGTTTTATTGAAGTATAATTATTGATTTCATACTTTTAATGTTTCTCTTGCAGTTTACAGGTGTATAGTATAGTTTTATCTTTTTAATCCCTGGCTAGCTTCCAGAGGCCAATTTGCAGCATCAGATTTTGTTACGAAAATGTGTTTGAAGAGCAGTTTATTTCTGAAATATCATCTGGAACTCACCTTAAAATATGCTTCAGAGAAACAGAATATGGTTTAAGGATTAATTACTCTTAGAAATGGAACAAAAGCTTGGTCTTAAGTAGCTATTCTGAGACAAGAGAGCTGGCTCTTAAAAAATCAAGCAGAAGGTGTGAACAGAAATGATTTAAAAAAAAAAAACACCAAAAAAACCCCAAACAAACAAACAACCAAACCCAGTGTGCACCTAGAGCTTGCAAGTAGAATCACTTTCTAGAAATCTTTCATTATCTGCGGTATTGACACAGAGCATTATATGACTGGTTGGAACTGAGGACTTCTACCAGTAAATAACTGCAGCTCTCTGCATTCCTGAAATCTCCTACAATAGTTGAATATAACAGTTATTTTCCTTTTGACATTTTCTACTAATTTCAGAATTATTTTCCATTTTATATACATATAGGAAGATTCTCACAAAGCAGTAGCATCTCTGTATAAAATGAAAGAAGAAAAAAGCCCAGAAGCCTCACCTTTGTCTGCTGGAAGGTCATGCTCGTTTTTTCCTTTGTAGCAAAAGAAAATGAAATCAATCTGGTAAATACCTATAGACAACCATCAAAAAGAAAAGTGGCTCCTGTGTTCTAAGAGAAAAGGGAAGTAAATTCAAGTCTGAAAAAGTTGTCACTAGCCAGAACCTGCCAGTCCTGCTTATTTTTAAATCAAACAGCCAGTGGTAATGAGGTGACATGAGTTTCAGGAAGCAAAATCAAACAGGAGAAGCTACATCTTAGGAAACATTCTCAGTTAGCCTGGTGGTCTATAAGGGTGCAGGAAAGCAGACCTTTCTTTCTTCAAGACTTTGAAAAGTTTATCTCTTACTGTGAGTAAAAATCTTTGCCAGTTCCCACTGAAGTCGGTGGAAGGATTTATGCTGTTTACAGTGGAAAGTAGCCTGCCCCTGAGAAGAGTAAATATCCCCGACTGGGTCTTTCAGAAATGCTCGCTAGGGGCATACCTGTTATCACATTCAAATTGATGAACATTCTGAAAGTCCTTTTTGGGTTTTTTTCAGAACTTTTACTGAAGCCAAAATGTTTTTAATATTGGCAATTTTGTGCCTCCCTATTTAGAAACAGTGTTTTTCTTGAAGCACAAACATTCACATGTCAACTTTCTTCTGCCTGTGTATATACTGTAAATCTCATCAGAATGAGGTGACTTCTTTTTATCAACTAAAAATTGTCTTTTATCATAAATGTTTATGGAAATTAATAGTTAACAATTACATTAAATCAGTGTTAAAAAGAGATTTTCAGTAAAAATCTGGATTAACATTACGGTAGTATATTCATGACATTTTTTGAAAGAAAGCATAGAACTAATAATAACTTAAAAAAAAAAAAAAAAAAAAAGGAAAAAAAAGTCCAGAGTTAGTCTGTTTCATTTCTGTAAATGAAAATAACTTGGCATTACATAAGTATCTGCCCAAGTCTATTGCACAATATGTTTTACAAATATTGCACACATTTACTAGTCAATGGATATTTGCTATGCTGTGCTCACCTCAAGTCACATTTGTTCATGAGAGGAACAAAGGAAGAGAGATTCCTCATGGGACCAGTCCCATTGTGCAAGGGGCACACTCGAATGTACGTTAAGCTGATCATGCCACGGTTATGTGATCTATTTTCATAGTATGTTTGCTGTGATTACTCTCCTGATTTGAACTTAGTTGTAGTAGACAGAGCAGCAAAAGCCTCCAAGGAGTTGTCTAGACACCTGAAGTAATAACTGGAAGGCAAGGGCACGTGAGCTTTTGTTTACTGAAAGATACCATTTAAGGATTTTTGAGAGAAGCACTTTTAAAAACCCTGAGAGATAATATTCCAGAAAATGAGACAGCTTGGAGGCTTAATTCTGCTCCCATGTGCACACAGTGCAACTCTGAATTAAATGGTGTTACGCTAGTGAAAAAAGACTGGTTTAAGATCATAATCAGGGAAAAGTCATATGAGAACAAGTGGAGTATTTTTCCTTAAATTTCTAGATTTCTAGATTAACATTAAAGAACACATGAATAATTTGAGAATTTTTTCAAGCTTTGAGATTGTTTAATCCTTTGTTTATACAATTCTTGTGCAGTTAATTAGTTTGTAGTTAAATAAAACACTATCTCATAAGCATTGAAATGTAACCCATCTTTTCCTGGACAACAATAAATTGATATAAAAGAAAAAAGAGATTAAAAAACTGCAATAAAACCAGAGGAATCACTCCAGATTCAAGATTTTTTTACTGTTGACAGTAGGTTCCCTTTAAAGCAATTTTGCTTTGGTATTTGTGCCTAAGCCTGAAAAGAGCTTTCCATCAAAAAAGGGTTAAAGTCTATGTCTAAGCCTAAAGTCTATATCACAGCCTAATCACCTTCACAAAATTAATTACAAAGCAGAGCTGAACATTGTCTTCATACTGGGGGGTGAGTAAAGCCAAACTCTAACTTCTCCCTATTTCCCTTAACCAAAATCTCATCAACAGACTTCATAATGTTTAAATAAAACCAGAAGGAATCAGTAATGCAGAGACAGACCAGGCTGCACTTCTTGCACTCCCTAGGATTTCTTTTCCCTGACAGCATCTCAACATGTATAAAGCTAACCCTCAACCACACGTGTTGCCTCTACAGTGTGATTTCAAAATGGATATATAATTGAATACAGCATGAACGCCACTCCAAGTAAGAATTGTTGCTTACCCTGGAAGTTTTCATGCTGGTCTTACAGCAGTCGAAAATGCTTCAAAATGAGCAAACAGGTTAGTCATTTCGTTATTTTCCCTTTCCCCACTGAAAGTTGGTAGGTAGATATGACTATTTTAAGTACTGCTTTAGACTTACACCTGCTTACCGAAGTGTAATAGAATACTCAACTATGATTAGTAAATAATAATGAAAATGTTATTTTTTGGTGAGTCCAAGGAAAAGGAACATATTAACAAATATATCAAACAGGAGAATGTTAAAAGGAACTGATATAGCTGATGAAATATATCCTCTGTCAACACAGTTTAGTATTCATACCCTGTCAAGATGTCAGTACTTGTAAGGAGAAAGTCTCATCAGCTTTCAGAACACACATGAGCAGGGTTGTTCAGGTGAATAATATTTGATTCAAAAATCTTCCAGGTGACAAAGATGACCTTTGCACCCCTAGAAATCACAGAAGTTTTGTGGGAAATTATAAGCTGTTCACGAAATTGTGTGCTTCGGGAACTGATACCAGTTTTATTTATACCAGTAATATAAAACCCAACTTTTTTGATTTGGTGGAATTAGTCCTGCATGACATAAATGGGGGCAGCCCAAGATTGTCTATTACCTACAAGATGAGGATAAATAAGACAGGCTGTGAACAGGGTAGCCCCAACACAGTGGAGGATTTCAGTACATCCCTGAAATAATAAAGCCATAATCAATATGTGCAGCAAAGAAAGTTTCCTCCAACTGTGCAGGCTGAAAGATTTTTTGAGGATCTCAGCTCACATCCTGGCTAGGCAATCTTAAAGATGAATGAAAATTTTTACTTTTATGCAGAAGAACATAGCAAGTTCAAAGAAAAAACAGAATAAAGGGACACACAGTAAGTAATGCACATTAGAAATAATCTCAGTATAACCCACCAGACCTAATGAGGTAAGGAACACCCGATTCAAAGAATAAATCCTATGGTTTTTTTCTAACTGGAGATGGAAACTTATAAGGAGAATCCCATTACCTTGTGTCCATTCTATTTACCAGGGTGAGCAATAATTGAATTGTTCATACTTGCATACATATCCAGACCAAAATTTGCATGGGGATTACCCTCTAGTGGGATTTTCACACCCAAGGTGGTGTCAAACCTTGATTATGACATGCCTGGTGGGAACTGAGCCCTTAAAGAAGCAATTTAAAGGAGGTAGCTAAATGAGGTGTCTAAACCACTCAGAGAATAGTAAAGGAAAGTCATGTAAAACAAAAATTTGGGTAATGGAGGAAGAGGTTTAGACATAGAAGTAGCTGATGTTATTGCCTCTGGATGAAGTACCAGAGCCAGATACTTCCCTTCCTTTGAGATCCATGTTTGTAAACAGGCTTTTGGAGCTAGATATTCAAACCGCATTGACTATCTAAGACATCAAAGCTATAATCCCCTTTTTTTTTTCCCCTCTCACATGCAAGATTCTCCAGCATTTACATTTTATGTCTATGTTTCCCCACTTGCTCTGTTACCTGTTGCTGCTACCCCACCATGCCCTTATTCCTAGTTTTGGGATATATGATACGTGAAGGGTATGATTTGACTGTACTTTCATGACCCCAGTTTGGAGGGATGTATTCCTAGGCTTAACCTAACAACCTCATCTCACAAGGTTTAAATGAGTTAGCACTTGAACTAGGAGCCTAAGCAGCTTGCTAGTGGGGGACAACATCAATTCTTTTAAAACATAGGCCTAAATCTTAATGATATTTTCTGATTGGAGTTAACAGAAACTTGCTTTGAATTTTCATTTCATGATACTGTTCAAGACTCAATGGATTTTCTTGGCTTAAGGGCATGAGGAGAGGTCAACATCTGGTAGTTTCTCATCAGTGCTACTGAAGAATTTATCTCTTGTTTGTATAGATCCTTATGGACTTGAGCCAGGGAACATTTATGCATAAGGATCTCATGTTTGACCCACAAATATCTCGTACAGAATCAATATATTCAGATTATTTAACCTCTCTGGTTTTTGAATACATTTTGTATTCTTTTGCCAAATGCACCTTAAGATTGCTTAAACTTTGACATTTTGATGATTTCTCTTATCTACGGACTTTTCTGCAGCATTCTTCAACTAGTTGGAACCTATTTTTTCCCCACAGCACACCTGCAAGTTTGGGCAGAGTATTTATTGCTCTGATTCTTTTTGTTACGAACACAGTTTCAAATGATGGCAAGGAGGGAGCAGGTGACCTTCCCAAGGTCACATGCAGAGGTTTATACCCACCAGCTAGTAAAGCAGCTAAAATTGCCATTTCACTGCTTTATCAGAACACTACCCTTTGTTCCTCAGAAAGTTTTTCCACAGTTTATTAAAACTGCTGTCTTGGAGGAGACAGTTTGTTTAACTCATAGCTCACTTTTCCACTCAAGGCTTTACTTATGTGTATTATAACATATAATTACAACAATAGTGATAATAATAATGTGTGCTACGTAATGGGCAAGCACATTAAGAGATCTGATGCCAAGGCAAATGCAATGAAAGAGTTAAGGTAGTTCTTCAACTCCTCCACTTAAGGAAGCTAGTATTTTAATGGTCCCAACCAGGATTAGAAGTTAACACCTCATTAAGATGAATGGGGGATATAGTTTGCACCTTTACTGTTGCTTCTATGCTGTGTGGCTTGCAGGGTCCTTCTACTGCTTCTGGAGGGCAGGCTTAAAGAATACAAGAGTCCATCATTAATTTATATAGGGAACTCTCTTTCTAAAAGAAATTACTAGTGATTCTATTTTTAATGAAACTCTGGTCTGCAGAAAACCTTTTGCCCACGTAAAGACCAAAACATCAAGGGATTCAGGATGTTTTTGTACCCACTCCTTTCCACTGTTAAGTTTCGTGGCATAGGAGAAATATTGTTACTCAAAATACCTGTTTTATACAGGTGAAGTCCTGTAAATGTGCACTCAGTGAGACCTAAGCCTTCCCATATAATGAGGAAAACCAGATGTTTCCCTCATAGCCATATTTGCATTCAGTATGAAAATGACTAAAGATCTAAAAGCCACCTAGAGGAAGAATCACAGTTGTGCTTTTAACATGAAATCTAGTGCAAGTGGCCTTGATTCCTTTTCCTCTATCTCCTGCATAAAACAAAACAAACAAAACAAAACAAAACACAACATATTTTACACAGGGAAATTATTTTCCTTCTGTGGTCGTTACACATGTTTTTCCAAGGAGGTTGGTACTGTCATCCGGCAATGAGAAGGTTAAACTTGTAGCTCAGGGAATAGGTGAACAGTAAGGTAGAGCTGGATCAGTCTGTCTTTCAAGACAATGGGAGTGATCCACCCCTTACCAGGAATTACAGGAACTGCTGTCCTGGAAGTGTAAAATATCCTGGATCACTGAAGCTTTTGTCCTCACAAGTCCTGAACTCTCATTATAATGTGAAAACCACACCTCCGAGTGTCTGAGACTCTCCCCAAATTAAGAGCCATGATCATGGAGCATGCATATTAAATTTAAGAAACACTGTGTCTTTAAACAGAAGTGGGAAAACAGCTAACCAACTGCAGTTAAGAAGAGTTAAGAACTAACCAAGCATAATTAGAGGGATGTGGCAAAGTAGACAGAACTAACATTTTGAACTGTATAAATACACAGTGTGACTGTAACGTGGTACACTAGCTGTGTGCGTTACCAGCCAGCATCCATTGCTGCG